>NC_044925.1:20619487-20693575 GCF_003576645.1 Ipomoea triloba | reverse complement strand
GCGACCCCCCCCCCCCCCCCCCCCCACCCCAAAAAAACACTCCTTTCATGATTTTGTTTCATAGTTGATCAAGCATCGATTACGATGGGAGCGTCGATAGGTGGGAGTTGCACATACATTTCAACAAGTGAGTGTTGTTGTAGTTCAATTTATATATATTTATGTGTTTATCAGTTGGATTTTATATTATACTCAAGCGGGTAATAGGTATAATAATATGTTTTGTGAATGCTATAATGTGTGTTCTTAATGGCTTCCTGTTGTTGTAGTTCAATTTATATACATTTATGTTGTTGTAAAGTGTGTATTATAAATGTGGTGCGGTTGTAAATGTATTTTATATGCTTTCTACTGTCATGGTTGTTCATTTCGCTATGAATGTGGTCCCGTGGTTGTATGTGATTTGAAATACTATCTGAAATGAGACCTTGTGCTATTAATTTGCAATAGCTTTTAAACACATGGGGTATACTAGTTGTATTGTAGAATAATTTTTCTTTATAATATTCAATGGTCTTTGTTAAAGTAGCTTTAAAGTAAGTACTTTATTGGTTATGTGTCCAATAACTTCTTTTAAAACCAAGTAATCAAAGTAATTACACCTTCAATCTTAAATTAAAGCATGTGGTAGGATAGAGCTAAGTAACCCACCTAGGTATTTGGGAGGTAGTGTTAACTATTTATATGACATGGATTCAAATGAGTGGGGAATCATAACTTTAAGGGAGAAGGTTAAGTAGCTGGGATATAAGAAATAGGATAATTTTAGGTGTTTTAGTAAGACTGCTAATGGGTTGGAAGAGCTAGTTGTAGATTTGGATATTTGGGACTTTGTGAACTATATTCAGATGACTAAGATACTATACTTGAGATATGGGTTATCTTAGTGCTGGTTGGTGAAGATGAAACTATATATTGATGAAGTAAATGACAATGGAGATGATTCTAATTGGGAAAATGGATAATTTGTTGAGCATTTAGTGGATGAGTTAGAGGAGTGTGAAGGCAGTGATTATGAACTTGAGCAATGCAGAGTTTATGACCAAGATTTTGTTAAATACTTAGATCTAACTGTTGAGTATGCAAGTGATGTAGTTCTGGAAAAGGGTATATATACAATCAAGTGCAGAACATAGGCATTTCAATAGGGAGGTGAATTTATTTAATGATGATCCTATTCTAGATAATGAAATAGGGGTTGAAGTAAACTTGAGTGAATTTGTTAAGCGTCCTCATCCTCCTCCAGATCTGCCTTTTCCATTTTGGAGGAATGTCAATTAAAGATGCATTATGGAAAACAACTAGGGCCACAACTGTAACAACATTTTCACAGGCCATAAGGGAAATAATAAGAGCATTAGATGTTCAAGCTTTTCAGTGGTTGGGTGATAAAAATTCTTCAGAGTGGTCTGGTCTAGGTCTCATATCTCTACTCATGCTAAATATGATATACTTGTGAATCATATATGTGAATGTTTCAATGCAATGATTTTGGATGCAAGGGACTACCCACTAATACACTGCATTAAGATTGTGAGAATATATTATGATGAGGTTATTTGAGTGTAGACAACATACAAAGAATTGGACATGAAAAATATGTCCAAATATTGCTAAGAAAATTTTGGTTTTTGAGAAACAAGTTGGAGGGTATTGGGGATACCAAACTATTGAACTCTTATTTAAAGGCAAGGGGGCTGATGACCAACGCCAAGTTGATATTAGAGCAAAGATAGACATGCTCATGTAGGAAGTAGGATCTTACTGCATACCATGTGGTGTAACAAAAATGAGTGATGGTGAGTGCACGGGTTTGAAATGTTGTCCTCAGGGGATTGAGGGTTATAGCATGTAATATGCAATCACAAGCAACTAAGCACAAGGGCGGAGGCAGGATTATACGTTGAGGGGGGCCGATCACGAACAATTAAATACATTTTTATTCATTTAATATATACCAAAATACATCATTACATATTTACATTACAAATCTACTAAAATTTCAAACATATATCTTGCATATCACAAAAATCATCTATAATTAAATATATCACAAAAATAATACGACAATATCCAAACTATACATACACTAAAAAAATACAAACTGACCTTCCAAATATTTGATAAAGATAACATCCAAGAACTTAGGCAAATCCATGGCAAGAACAAATAAAAATGAGCTCCAAATGGAGAATGAAGAAAAAAAAAGATGGTTTTCTTTGCTTCTCTGCCGAACGAAAGATAGAAGAAAAAAAAGAGTAATTCTTATCCTCTTATCCTCTAGTGCCGAATGGAATTAATAAAGATGAGAGTTAAGTGGAAATGAGAGAGTATTTCTCAAAAAAAAAAAAAAAAAGTGGAAATGAGAGAGAAAGTGGAAATCTGCAAAAAAAAAAAAAAAAAAGTGTAGTCCACATACACATGCTGCCTCCAAAACCTTTTGTTTCTTTCAATGCATATATAACATAATAAATGTAGGAACCTAATACCAAAAGATATATAATACAGAGTAATATAAATTTATTTGGAGGCTCAGGGTGAGGAAGAGACAAATATTTTGAAGAGGGAGGCGGAAGGGGCTAAAATTATGCATTATAATACTAAAACATTGGGTGGGTGGGTGGGTGGGGGGGGGGGCAAGGCCCCCTGCAAGTACTATGTAGCTCCGCCTCTGACTAAGCACTAGAATAAGGAAATACACAAGAAGTTAAGCAAACAAGAAGTTTGAGAAAATGGTAAGACTAACACATATACACAAAGATAAACACAAAATAAAGAAATATAACTCAAGCTAGGGGCATTATCATCTAGATGATCCAACAACCTACGGGATTAGGGAGAACAAATAACCAAGAATTCAAACGGAATGCACGTAGGTATCCTAGTCTAGAAGTCACTCACGTGAGCAAATTAACAAGGATTAGAACAAGGAATTGCTCCACTTTCGTAGTGAATCAACTCCAAGTTCTTCAAGTACAATTAGCATCTTAAACCCTAAATTTCTCCTATTTGCATAGAAGCAAATTGGGTTTATGCAAGGGATGACTCAAATTCATCACTCAACTCTCGTTGAGGCAAGCAATCCTCCAAATACATGCCAATGAATATGTACATCAATCATAAGCAAGATATAAACTCAAAACCCTCATCACAAACACATGAATCCTAGGTTAGAGTTCTTCCCCATTTTGCAATAATCACAAATTAAGCATAAAGATAGATAATACAACCCTAACTCAAGCCCAAAAGCCAACTACTCACACATTATAAGTATAAATAAAGCAAAAGCACAAGTAATAAATATAAACATCGCAAAGGAAAGAGATAAGGGAAATAAAGCTTCTCTATTGATATGGATGGTAGAATCTTGAAATCCAAGTATAAATCCTTCAATTCAAGCTTCAAATATGTTTAGGAACCTAAATCTAAGTCTAATCTAGCTAACCTAAAAATATGAAAGGAAGTGAAAGAAAACGACTAGGGTTTGGTAAAAAACCGTGTAAAAATGAGTGAAAACGGGCTTAAATATGAATAGAGTGTGGTAGACACTACCATGGACACGGTTGTGTCCAAAATCGACCAAAAACAGTGTGCATTGCCCTGGTTGGCACGACCAAGGACACGCCAGTGCCAACCTCTTCAGGCATGGCCGTGTACATGGCTGTGTCAGTTCTCATGGAACTCCATTGCTAAATCCGCTGCTCCGCTTCTCCTAGCCTTCTGCTTGGACGTGTTCCTTGACTCCAAAATTGACCTAAAATGCCCCAAAATGCTTCATTCTTTACTCATTGTAAACAATTGTACCTAAGAAAACAAATCACACATATGAGTCTCAATTCACACTCAATTTTTGAGCACTTTATGACTTTATGTACAAAAAGGACACAAACAAGGGGTGAAAAAAAGGTCAAGAATAAATGTTATCACCATGCATGCATGTAATGTGTGTTTTTTGGTTGAAATTTGGAAAGTCTCCACTACATGGCTCTGTGGATCCATTGTTAGGGGCTTAGGGCCTCATGAGTGTCCAGAGACTAATAGAGAGCCTCCATTACCACTTGTGTTCACTGCAAAGGTTGGCAGACCTAGAAAGTCTAGGAAGTTATCAGCATGTTGAACTAACAAATGATGGAATTCGTATTTCTAATAGAAGGCATGTCACCGTTCATTGTTCAATATGCAAACAAAGAAGCCATAATAATAGAATGTGTCCTCAAGTAAATGAAGTTGTCCTTTGTCAGTCTTTTATTCTGTATGCAGTTAGTATTCTTTTATTTATGTAGTCTAAAATGTTTTTTCACTTGAACGAAACATTAATAAAGAAGAGGTGTTGAGCAAGGTGAAGAAGCACAAGCTGAATTACCAAGAGAAGAGGCACAAGTTGAATTGCCATCCAAGAGAAGACACACAATGCAAGAGGAGACAAAGTATAATTTACATGCAGCTGCTATATTGTATGTAGATTATATTTGAGAAGGCTCAACGCATCAAACTGAACTTTCAATGCATCTAACTAGTGCAGGGGAGAAACTTTCTCATTCGGCACACTTTCAACGTGTCAAGAGTAATTCTTGAAGCATTGAGAATATGTTCATTTCAACAACTACTCTACAACGCAACTTCAATTACTATACTAATTTAAACCCCTTTAGCGTTAAAATTAAACTTTATGATATACATAAGAGTTGTAACTTTTCAAGTTAGCTTTCCAATGTAGCAAAATTTATCCTAATTGAATCTTTCTACATCAGGTTATGAAGAAATTAAAATATTGAATAATGGTCATTTTGGACAAGAAATGCAACTTTGTATTCTTTTGTTTTGCTTTTTCTTTGATTTGCCAATATCAACCAAGATCATTAAAAACTTTAAATTTAAACTCATAGAGGAGGTTTTCATACTCAAATGTCTTCGGTCTTCCTTGTATAGCTTCTTCGTCCCAAGATGGATCAAAAGTGTCTCTTAAAACATCAAAATCAATGATTTTATACAATCTATTAAATAAAAATGTAATGATTTCTATCACAAAATAAATTAAGAAAAGTCACAAATAAATACCAAACAAGTTTCAAAGGGTCAACAGTTACCTCCAATAAGGCTCGAACCCGAAGTGTAAAGTGGGACACTGGGTGCCAATAGACCACAAGGTCTTTGGCAGATAATTGCATTTAATTATTACACTATTCATATTGTAGTAAAATGAGTTTAAATAGAAATCAAAGCAGACTTACATAAGCATTTGATAAAGTTGACTTACTAATGCTCCAGCTACAATCGTCGGGCTGGTCCACGAACCGCCTATCACCATCGCTGCAACTCAGGTATGTCTTCTCTCTGTAGAGTATTAGAGTATTAAGTTCATACATGATCTACATATTAATTAAATTGATTTTTTAAAACTTAATGTTATGAAAAAAATTAATGTTACTAAAAAATATTATTTACATAAAAATTTATATTTTATTTTAAATAATTAAATTCGAACTAATAAAGTTTTAAAATTTGAGAAATTAAATTATTTTAGTGTAGAATAATATTTGTTGTAGAAATTTGGTGTTTTTGTGTAAAATAGGTTGGAGATTAATAAATTTTGGTTTGAGAATATGTTGAGAAAATTTCTTTAGATGTGACATTTGGTGGAGATTTTTGATGTTTTAGTGTTAAAAGGGTTGGAGATGCTCTTTGAAGCTCAAGATACATTACTTGTTCAGAGCCGAAGAATCTTTGAATTGTGAAGATCTATGATGTCTTACGAAAATTAAAGTTAATTCTTTTATCTGATATTAATCTTTTTTGTATGTTGTTGTATATAGAGATACTTGATTGTTACGAAGGTGAGGAAAAGGTTTATGATATTACGATAAATCTAAGATTAGGTCAATGTTACTCATTGAAAAAAACCATACTAATTAAAAAGATTAAACTTTTCTTCAAAAAAAAAAAAAAAAAAAAAAGATTGAAGAGCATTCAAGTAATCATGCATGTATGTTGATGACGTTAGTACCATTTATCTAGAGCATAGAGCATCCATAATAGTAGAGTTTTTTTGTGGTTTTTGAAAATTTTTTGTAAGTAGTGGTGTAAATAGGAAAGAGAAAATGAAAAAGAAGAGAAAAAAGAAATATGATTTTAACCCAAAAAAAAAAAGAAAAAAGAAAACAAATGTCAGAAGGCCAGCGAGCGCGTGCAGTACACGCACCCGTTGGGCACACTTGTGGCAGCCACGCGGCGCGGTTGGGTAATTTCTTCAGTGGGTCTCACAAACTTGCAAAAAGCCCTTCCCTTCAGAGAAATTCTTTTTTTCTCTTTCTTGTTTTATTTCTAATCCACGTCATCATGTACTGTTGTAAAAACCCAATAAAATACACTAATAATGCTGCTCTAGAGAACATGCATATGATACTGTTTTTTTTTTTTTTTTAGAATAAATATGATACTGTTGTGCATTGTAAAATTTGGGCTTTAGTTCCTGTTAAGTATCTTCATAGTGTTTCCACTCCGATCCGTCCCCCTCTGGTTTAGTTTTTTTTTTTGAAAGCCCTCTGGTTTAGTTAATCTATTTAGTTTCATCGTACTAAGGAAATGGTTTATTCTAGCATAAGACAGGGAAAAGAAACATATATGGTTCAAGTGACTTTATGAATAAACAATGTTCTCTACCTTGTTTGTAAGTTATATTACTCCATATAAGATGTTGTGTTAATTTTTGGGAGTGATTGCTTTTGGGTGGACCAAAAATGCCTTCACTGAGGCTCGATCTCATAACCTTCTATATAGAAAAGTCACTACATACCATTTTAATATAAACTATAAAGTGCTTGTTATACAAATTTATTTTTAATACTACATGTTCATTTTGACTCACAATACACTAAAATAAACATATAATGAAATTACTACAAATGAATCTGTAATATATTAAAAATGAACTTGTAGTATCATATCGTGATTAACTTTACAAGGTGAACCTTGGGTGGATGATAGAATTTCAATTTGCCAACGCAATCCTATATTGCCAAGTAAGTGAAGAATTAGGGTGCAACTAATTAAGGATATCATATCAAACTTTACACAAAATTGATGTGCTCGCTTGAGAAGACGAAAACTTTAATGGGTTAGGAGCCTAGCTAGGGAAATAAATTTCGACCTAATAAGAAAATCAACCCAATAATCTGAGCAAGCTAAGCTTGAAACCATTCATTATTGCATGGACCATGGTCCACACAACTGTGGACCAAAAATAAAAAAGTACATTATTTTTGTACTGAAGGTACATTATTTTTATACTGTTGGTACATTATTTTTGTACTGAAGGTACACTATTTGATATATACTGTCAAATAATGTACTTACAGTACAAAAATAATGTACCTTCAGTATAAAAATAATGTACTTTTTATTTTTGGTACACACAGCTGTGTGGACCATGGTCCATGCAATAATTTGCCAACATAAACTAAGTGGGCTAACTTTATGGCCAATTCTCAGAATTTAGTGGGCTGGCCAATTTTATTTGTTAACATTTTACATAAAATTAGTACTCCGTATAAAATAAATTTATTTTAAAGCTATTCTTTGTTTCATGAGTAGGGATGGCAATGTGTCCCGTCCCCAACGGGGATCCCCGTCCCCGTTAAGAACGGGGACGAGGATGGGGAAAATTTTCGGGGATCGGGGACGGGGACGGGGACGGGGATACCCCTCCCGCCCCGCCCCGTCCCCGAATATATATATATATATATATATAAAGCATAGCAGCNATCCCCCCCCCGCCCCGCCCCGTCCCCGAATATATATATATATATATATATAAAGCATAGCAGCTGCATTAGACATGAATTACATATATACATATTACAAAGCATAGTGCCATGCATACTGCATTACACATATGTGGATTACATATATACATATTACATAGCATACTGCATTACACACATATATGGATTACATATATACATATTACATAGTATACTGCCATGCTTTATATATATATATATATATATATGGTATTTAAATTTTGAAACTAGGACTTATATTTAAAAAAAAAATTATTATTATAATTTATATTTATTTAATATTTTGACTAGGAGTTGACGGGGAATGGGGAATCCCCGTCCCCGCCTAATTCCCCGCGGGAACGGGGATGGGGAGTATTTTCAATTCCCCGCCGGGGACGGGGACGGAGAGGGGATGGGGACGGGGACGGGGAGTATACTCCCCGTCCCCGCCCCGCCCTGTTGCCATCCCTATTCATGAGTGGTGTAGAATTAAATATACATTAGAATCCGCACATAGATAGGCTGCCTTTTAGTCATGCTTTTTATTTGTTAACATTTTAAATGAAAAAAATAGTATAAAGTAATTTTATTTATATATTTTATGAATGCAAATGTTCATACCTATTAGATATGATTTTTTGAGTTAGAATTTGAAATTAGAGATTTGGATTAATTAAATAATGTTTTAAGTGTATATTTAATAATGTGAAAGTGATAGTTTGTTAAAAATAAAATTAGTTTATAACATTAATTTTAAAATGTCAAAAACTTTAAGTGAACTCCAATTGCTATATCATGGACCAAGGTGCACAATAGGCCCTGATCCAATACACAGTACCCACTCTTAGTGAGGGTGCAACCGGGTGCCACTAAACCACAAGGTCTTTGGTTTATGTTAAGTGTTTAATTTATTTTCATTATACTATGTTTATGTATGTGTATTATTGTTTTAAAAAAAAATGTATGTGTATTATGAACATGAGTTCTGTGCATTATAACCATGAATTATGTACATTATGAAGTCAAATTCTGTGTTTTGGATCAGGATCCATGGTTATGTGTATGTGTATTATAAATATAAATTATGTGTATTATGAACATGAATTTCGTGCATTATGAAGTCAAATTCTGTGTATTGAAACAGGGTCCATAGTGCACTAGGAAACCTGTTCCACGATATAAATTGCCATTAAACACGATCAAAAGCTCAATAACCTAATATTATAGAGTTAGGTCCAATTTTATAAATTAAAAAATGTAATAAATCAAATAGTACAAACAAACTGCCAATTGGCACTCCTAAATGCAACATATTATCCCAAACGGTTCATTAATCATGATTTTCCCCTAATTATACCATGAATCAAGGTCTACTTTACATTGTGGACCTAGTCCAAAATGAAATTGAGATTATGTATCTCTCCGTTAACAAATATATTATATGTTTGCAGTTAACAAATTATGTGACTATAAATAAATTAAAGACACATAATATGTTAACCACATATACATAATATAGTATTAATTTCAGACACATAATATTTTAACCAAAGATCACAATGTAATGTGGACCTGGTCCATTGTATAACAATTGTTTGCGACAAATTATTATATGGACCATCACATTGCCAATCATTATTGTATGGACCATGGTCCACATAGCTATGTGAACCATAAATATAAGGTACATTTTTATTATACTAAAAGTGCATTATTTTTATACATAAAATACATTATTTTAGAGTACATTATTTTTGTACTGAAGGTACACACAATAATGTACCTTTAGTACAAAAATAATGTACCTTCAGTACAAGAATAATGTACTTTATATTTATGGTCCACACAGCTACGTGGACCATGGTCCACACAATAATTTGCCTCACATTACTGTATGGACCTCTTTTTTCTTTTTTTTGAAAATTGATGTATGAACCATAAAAAATATATTTTTAATACACTAAAAGTACATTATTTGAGTATTAAAAGTATATTATTCAAAATAATGTATTTTAGTACTCAAATAATATACTTTCTCTAAATATAAAGTATATTTTTAATATATTAAAAGTACATTATTTGTGTATTGAATATACATTTTTTGATAATATACAAAATAATATATTTTTAATACTCAAATAATATACTTCATGTATACAAATAATGTATTTTTTATTTATGAATCATGATACACACTTAATTGCTTTTCTGCTAGGTTCTTACCAAAAGCAACTTTTAAGGCCATAAAGTTATATATTACTCAAATGAAAGGACAGAAGATTATTCTATGCTGCGGCGCTGATTATTCGAGGTTATTTCTCAAAGCCTCTGATCTGCACGCAAATCCACTGCACACTAATATTTTCTGAGGTGCAAATTTTGACCTACAAAAATTTTCAATCAACAAACAATGTGTTTCTTTCAATAATCCAACCTCGAGTAGCTAGGAATGGGAAAGTTTTACTAAATTATTTATTTGCTCTTTTAAGAGCAAGAAACTTATCTTATAATAAATAACATTTAATTTTGATCATACTTAGTTATTGTGTCATTGTTGCTTCTATAATACAAGAAATTAAAGATAACTGTGAATCGGAAAAGAGAAGCACATGGATCACTAGAAATTTTTGTTATTTGCATGTGTATTAGAGATTATTTTGTTGGAAAAAAATCTGATAAATTTTAAAATTTTCACAAAATAGTAATTTAAACCTCTTAATTTAGTATAATTTTTCATAAATTTAATTGTTATGTTTCCATGCATGTAATACCAAGTATATTTATTTATTATCATAATAAAATTGTTCTCGTCAAACACACTCTTTGTCATTACTTTTTTTTAAAAAAAAATTATTTTTGAAAAAGCAACAAATAACCTCTTAATTTGTTTATATTTTTATGGTACATATGTGCTTCAATTTTTGCTTTTAGCTCAATGAAGAACTTAAAGATCTCCATACATCATGTGAATATTACAACAAAGTTGCCCGCATGGCAGCTCAACTGGTCACAGGAGTGAAGTTTGGGAGAAGAAATATTACAACAAAGTTTTAATGTCATATATAATAAGATTCCAACAATTCATAAGTACCATAAGCATTGTAACACTATACTCATGTGAATCTAGTAACAATTCATAACTAATATAAGCATTGTAATGCTTATTCAATTAACGATATTTTGTAACATCTCCAGTGCCACAGAATGAGGGGTGGGAGAAAATGAGAGACAAGGGTTGAGAGCAGGGCCGATTTTTTGATTTGCGGGGCCCTGTGCTAGTAACTAATAAGTGAGGCCCTATCATAGTATAAATAAATTGCGAATTGAAGAAAAATTGCAAAGAGAAAAATACAAAAAAACTTAGTTTTGAGCTAATATAATCATAAATACATATATTAACTATTGAACCAGGGCTGGACTAGGGGCTCCAAAATTTTGGAGCCCTGTGTTGCACATCTTGCACGTCCTAAAATCCGGCCCTAGTTGGGTGGGGGGAGAAACAATATCCTGATTCCTGAGAGACTGTTATCTTTGAAAATAAGCTTATAAAATAGCGAGATAATGGGAGGAGAATGGGTGATTTCCTTAGTAAAGGATGAATGAGGGGCAAAGAGACAGGTCCAGTGAGGGTGAAACTGCGCAGACAGAAAAAGGGAAGCAGAAATAATAAAAGCATATATAATATCACTGTTCTAAATCCAACCACCCGACCGGAGACACCAAAATACACACAACCCGTACACTGCATCCTTCTTTACGTGTCGCCTCTTTATTCGTCTCTAATTACTCCCCAAACTTTCTCTACAAATACGTTCACAAAATGCCAAGGAAATACTCATACGTCACCTTAATGTGCCTTCAATTTAAAAGAAAATAATAAAATAATCTTAGGGTGTGTTTGGTTGACAGGTTTAACTATTAAGGATGGATATCAAAAGTTATTGTTATTGTTTGATTGACAGGCACTATTATGGGTTTTGATTATCCCATTAACTACAAAACTTATTCCGGATAAAATAAGGATTTCATTTCTCTTCCTCGTTCTCTTCCCCAACTATTAATAATCATTATCATTCTATCATACTACCAAACATGCAAAATACTTTCACCAAAACTCATTACCGTTACTAAGTATCTGATACTCATTTCGATTTCGATTCCCATGTACGAACCAAACACACCCTTATTTTTCTCAAAATTGTTATAGAAATCAATATAATTGATACATAGATATTTCAAGTAATCTTCTTTTTTTTTTTTTTTTTGAAAACAAGTAGTCTTCTAGTTAGTCACTAACCCAAATTTTAATCCTCGTTAAAGTGGTGACTTTAATTCAAATAGTATACCACTTGAACTAGCTCACAACGCATAGAAGTCACTATAAATGTAAGGTTTTGCTGATATAGACCCACAACTTTCATAATTACATTTTTAGTTCCATAATTATTCCTTTATTTTAGTCATTAATTTTTTACTATTACAATATATCCATTAACTTTTTAGAAAAATTAGCAGCATTTTAGTCTAAAAATAGCACGAACCTCTATTACAATACAATATCTGTTCATAACTACTTTCTTAACCAATTAAAGCACAAGAGTCAATATTGACTCCATTGAGGCTCGAACACATCACCTCTCATATAAAGGGAAGGGTTTAATGCCACTGGACCACAAGATCCTTGGCTAGCATGACCCTATTTAAAAACACTCATTCATAAAAGCATTCAACCATATCCTACCTCAACCTGTCGAAAATGACTGGAAGAAGAGTGTCAAATCAACTGATACGTTCACACAAAGAAGTAGCGACCTTAGTTAACTCATGGGCTACGTTATTCACTGAATGTTTAACACAACTACTACACAAGAGAATCTAATATTAAGAATACTCCTAGCTAATTCTTTAGAATCTAATATGAAACTTCCAGACGGTAAATTAATAAAATTATGATTAACTCATGAAGGACGTGTTGAGCATCGAACTCCACTATCACCTTGCTACACAACCTATGTTACAAAAATCCCGGCTAGGCGCCGATTAATCCCCGCCTAGGCGCTAGACCCTGGTCGACCGCCTATCGTATCACATTAAATGGTGGTCTAGGCGGTTGGCCGGCTAGGCGACCGCCTAGGCTGCCTAAGTTCCGCTTAGGCCGCCAAAGCACCGCCTAGGTCGCTTAGGGGTTGACCGACTAGGCGTCGACTAGACCGACTAGGCACCGGCTAAGCCTTCTAGTCGATCGATTAACTATTGTTCTTTTTTTTAATAGGTTATTTCACTCAAAACAACATCGTTTTGAGTGAAATAATCCTAAATTATACAAACTTTAGATATTTTTTACGTTAATATTTAATATTTTAGTATTAACTATTAAAGTATTATATAATTTATAATTATTAGTCTTTAAAAAATTAAAAATATTTAAACAAATTTATAAAAAATAAAAAATAAAATAAAAAAATACACGGACGCCTAGGCGCCGATTAATCCCCGGCTACCTAGCAATTTTTTCAACCATAATCCCATCAACATTCAACTTAGTCCATCCTAAATGGGGTTTACTCCATTTGCATTCTGCTTGCTGCACCAAGTGATTGCGATTGGGAGGTGTAATATGAGCATTCCTCTAGTTGAATAGAAAATTCCTTGCTCCCTCAACAATGGCTTGTGGGGTTGTTCTAACATTCTTCCAGATAGCTGCAATTCTAGCTAGCTTCTCAAAGTGGCCAACAAATCATAATCATTAAGCATTTTCCTTCTCCATTTAGCTTTGTCATATTTTGGACGCAGTCCTTCATACAAACAAACCCATCTACCATAACTCCAAAATTTGCTAATGTGACGCACTACAAGAAAAATCATGAATTCCGATGAAAACATCGTGACGGAACGTAATTCGTTGTCGATTCACGATTTTGTGACAGAAATGGTGACGGAATTCATTTATGTAACGATTTTTGGCGCAAAGAGAAAAAAACACGACAAACTTTGGCGCCCACATTTTGGTGACGAATTTTGCGACGAAATTAAGTTTCGTCACCACAGTGACGACGAAAAAGGCAACTGTCGATGTTTCCGTTGCGGCTTTGCAACGGAATCATCGATGAGAATGAATTCTGTTGCGAAGCTTGGCACAAAGTGGAAAATATTCTCACGTAATCTTTGCTCCAATGAATTAATGACGAAAATTGCGATGGTTATTTTTCCGTAGCGAAAAAATTTAATATTAAAAGTAAGTGAATTTTCGCTTCAGAATGGGACGACGGAATCAATTCTGTTGCCAATATGTTGACACATTGGAGACAAAAATGTGACGCCCTACATGTTCATCGCCCTATGGCGATAGAATTGGCGAGGGAAATTATTTCTATTGCGATTGCCTTCTCCATTCGACGGAGACAGCAACCAGTTTGGTCGCCTTTTCCAGCAACTTGTAGGTCATGCCTTCTCTGGAATGTCGTCGGAGTTCTTCCAGTGCATTACTAACGTGCTATTGCAAGTCACTATTAGGATTTTAGGTTTTGATGCGCTAAATTAATATGTTAATGTGTAATATTTTTATATATTCGAAGGCCTAATTGACTCTTTACACAAAGTTGGAGGGTGTACTTAACCTTTTCCCAAAATATTTCTTTCATTGTTTTTTATAAGAATCTATTGTTCCAATTGTTAATCCTTGACACAATATAGTCCCTCTTCCTTAAGAATCACATAATTTCCTTTTTATTTTTGCTAGACCCAAGTACTTACTCACTCATACTCCTAAACTCATCGTAAATTTTACTTCATTTCTTCCCTCTCTTCCCTACATAACACTTCAAAATCCACACACACACACACACAAAACATTATTGAGGTTATTCTAGGGGATGCATGTGTGATATGTACCACATATTGTAGCAGCATCTCGATGAAATTAAAATGAGTATATGAGCTAGATTTTGGTTGCATGCGGCAGAAGTAGTAGTAAGAGTACGTACTGATCTGATCTGAAGAGAGCAAAAGAAGACGTTAATCTCAGATATGCCCATGTGATGAGGATAGCCTGCTATTAGCATTTAGCTCCATCTCCAAAATTTATTAAACGCAAAAAATAAAAAACTTAGAAAGAGAAAACATGAAAAGAACAAAAAAGTGTGCATTGAATTCACGTTGTAGTAGTAGTGGAGGGGAGAGGAGTAATAATAAGACAGTAATTTAAGATTGACTGTTGTTGTAGTATGTAGTAGCAGGAATTGAAGAGGCCACATACATACACCCAATGTTGATATATATAAATATATATGTGTGTCTTCTTTCCATGCAACACACAAGTACGATAAAGGGAAGGGGACAGCCTTATTATGTTTTTGATTCAGATTTTCAGAATTGATCAAGTAAAAAGATGATCTTCTCATCCTATGCGTAGCTAGCTATATGTCTAGCTTAGCCCTGCCGATTCTTTCTCTGTGTGTATGGGTCGTCAGATGAGATGAGAGAAGCTCCCAACCACAGTTTGTTTTGGCTGTTCCCTCTACGTGTCTATTACCGGCCCCTATTCTTGTACTTTCTCTGACTTTTACGTTGCCAAGGAATACTATTTCTTTTATTTTTCTTCACAATCTAGCTAGCTTCAACCCAAATCCAGAGGACCCACCCTTTTTTGTCATCAAGTTTTAAGAAAACAAAAGTCAAATTAGCTTTCTAATTCAATCACATAGTGCAATTAGGTTCTTTAAGTTTTTGTTTGTTTTTTTTTAAACACTTTCATTCAAATATCTTAAATTGAAAAATTGTTTAATTGAATCCAAATTAATTTTTGGTGGCCAAGCACGTTACACTCAATGACATGTGATACTACAATGTAATAGAATTATTAGTGTTCAAAAAAATTTTAATTTTTTGTGAATTTTCTGTGAGATAGGTTTAATATATACTATAAGAGTAATTCCATTAATGCATTTTGGTGAGTTTTTTGTGGGATCTATATTGAGGCAGAGGAAAGAGAAAAAGGTGAGGAGCTCTTACAAATGAAATTTTTTGTGAGATCAACTAGAAAAACAAAAACAAAGCATGTTGGGACGCGTTATGCACACTAGATGTGTGTGTATATATATATATATAAACATAAACATAAATGTGTCATTCAACTATCAGTTTAGACTTTTTGTTAAGATGGAACACATGTTTCAATTTTGGTATCAGAGTCAACCTATGTCAAAGGTCATAGGATAGAAAAAGACTATGGCTCTATTTGGCTAACTTATTTTAAACTACTATAAGCTATAAGCTCTGTTTGCCTGTTTGGTAATGTTCCTAAAATAAGCTAGTAGTTTAAAATAAGAGTTTATTTTGAATGTTACTTTAGGTAACTTTTCAAAAATAAGCTACTAGTAGCTTATTAATTTTTTTCCATCTTTATCCTTATTATTTTAAATAAATGACATCTTTTACCATTTCCAATTAAAATCATTTTGGTCTTTTCCCTTCAATATGTTTGGTTGTAATTTTAATTTGATATTTGTGTGTTTGAACATTAATTTTTGTATGAACTAATTTTATGAACTATAAATATTTTGTTTTACTTTATATATTTTCAAATATATGTTCTTATTATTTTATATTTTATTAAAATATATTGGTTTCATTATTTTATATTTTAATATGTAAACAAACCTATTTAATTTTGTTTTTAGGAAAACCTATTTAAATTTAAAACTAATTAAATTGTATGAAGATGTCATTTTTAGTCTTTTTACATTTATCATCTTATCAAAAAGTTAATTTTACCAAACACTATTAAGCATAACAACTAACTTAATAACTTTTCAGATTTCAGCTACTAGCTTATAGCTTTTCAATTTTGAAGCACCTTTTCAACTAAGCTTTCCAAACATAGCCTATAATAGACGTGTTACTTAGAGCCCATCAAAAAACAATCGATCCATACATGTGAGGGGGCCTGCTAAGTATATATATAATATAAGAATGAAAATGGTATTTTCTTTATTTCTTTTACTTTTAGATTTTTTTTTTTGTATAAGATAATCAAAAAGTAAGCAAAACGACAGTGTAATAGAATGATTACTACATGTCTGCATTAACTCAGATCTAAAAATGTTAATTAAAAAAAGAAGAAGAGTAAAACTGGAAGAAGAATAGTTGTTATGGTGATGCAAGCTAAGGTTGATGAGTAGACAATAATAGGGTGGGTGAGTGGGTGGGTGGGTGTTTCCTATGAAGGCTGGACATTAATATCCCTGCCTGCCTTACCTTTTCTTCTTTGTCTTTTACCTCAATTATATGAGTGGAAGCAGTCAACAAGTCTAGCTTTTAACTTCAAATAAATGCAATTTTTTTTGACAGACAATCATATGTTTTATCGTACCACAACTTTGTTCTATTGCTTCACCTCTTTTGTTTCTATATATATATTCATCCTCTCCATCCATAAGCTCTACTGTACTATGCTTTCACACCAATTTCTTTAATTCAATTTAAACTAATAATTCACACCCAATTGTAGTACTCATTAAATTAATTATTAACATTTTTTTGGCATATTAATTAAATTTACATTCATGGCTGACAAATCGAATAATCTAAGTTTAAATTCTATGCAAAGTATTGAGTAGAAATATTTATTACTGAATTAATTAAATTCATATTATTTTGATTAATTCAGTTAATTAACTTAATTATACACTCCCACATGGATGATGTGAGTGGGTTTGAGCCTCAATGGAGGCAACTGTTGACTCTTTGTGCTTCATTAGGTTGAGAAAGTAACTATAAACAGATACTACATTGTAACAAAATCAGTATTACTCAAAAAAACTTAATTATACATAACAGAAAAAAGCAGATAATAATGAGTTAATTAGAACATATATTTGATTGGATTATGTAGAATGAATAATGTTGATTTTCACTCATCATATATATATAATAAACTGTCAAGCGTTTCTAGTTTGAAAGGTTAATCGAATTATGTTAGTTTGTTCGGTTAATAAAAAAAAAAGAAGATTAAAAAAAAGGTGCTTTAATTGATAACAGAAAGCTAGTTTGATTAGAAGGACAAGTTAGTTGGTTTAGAACTATATAGTTAGAGAAGCAAATAAGATCCATAATTACCCATGCAACAGTCCTGTCGTACTATCCATCATCACTGTGCTAAAGCAAACCCATAAATTAACATTAGTATCCAGTTTTCAGAAATGCAGTTCCCAGATTTCCTTCTTTTTTTTTTTCCAATAATTATATTATTTACATAAATATATGAATAGTTGCTTTTATAAAAAATAAAAAAAAACTAAAAAAATGAATCCCATTGGTTTATTGCAAAATAATGTTGGGATGAAATTTATACTTAAATGAAAAATTTCAATGCTATTTCTGTAAATATGCATAATTTTCTTGGCATTGATTAATTAGGAGTAAAATAGTATAGTTTTAAAGTAAAACATATTAACCATTGCCTCCTGCAAATGCTCTAATCTCCTTGGAACAAGAAAAGGATTATCTCCACACGGAAACCACAGATGATCCCAATTAAATAATAAATACACATTTAGATTGATTCCATTTATATGTATTGTTTTAGACTAAATATGCGGATTGAGTTCAAACACACGTCATTTTGATTTACCCTAAAATCACATATATTAATTAATAAACATAATCAAAAGTATACTCCAACGAAGTGGAAACAAAAAAAAAAAAAGAGAAAAGAGTAAATCTAAATCTATGACAAAAGCTCACAATCAAGGACGGAAATCCCAGTTCGAAACCAAAGAGAGGCGATGAGAGCTCTAAATATAAAAGATAAAACTTACCAGATAAATCTCCTTAGAAACAAGGAGCATAACACCTTAGGAAACTCCCTCCAATGAAAAAATGAAGAAAATTACTCCATTACTCCCAACAAATACTTAATTTTTTATAAAAAAAAAATGGTAATTAAACATTAAATCGTAACCATAGATCTTGCCCAATGGATAGCCCAGAGTATTACCACATTTTCTCACATGAGAAACGCTTTTCGTATGAACTGGATTATATACATACATACACACTCACATGTGAATAATAAATAGGGCCTATGGCGGTCCGAATAATAAATAAATAAATAAATAAGCTATGGAAATAATAAATGAAATAGAAATAAACAAGCTAGGAAATAAAATAGAACTAAATATGTTACCAACAGAAGAACCCTAGCGTGCCGGTAGGAGAAATAAGGCTCAAACCACTCAGCCATAAGGGAGATTGTGAACCAAGGGATGCTTTTTAAAGGGAGGGAAGGGTGCCTATTTATATTGTTGTAGGACTCACATATCGTTGTAGGACTCACAGATCATAAGGGACATCTAGCAACCTTCATTCTTGGCCACACACGTGTCCCCCACTACTTTGGTTCCAACACACTCCATGCAAGATCTTGATAGTTTGGGTGGTTTGTCTCTGTGTTGTTATATGGGAGACTGTGGGTTTGAACCCTTATGATAGCACATCTTATATTATTTTGCTCGGTTGAGCTAAGACTTTATCAATAAAATGGACCCCCGGAGTCTCATGTCTTCATCAATATATATATATATATATATATATATATATATGCATCCACACACACACACACATATATATGGACAGTTGATCATATATATTTAGATAAGAGCCAATAAAGTTAGTGCTTAACTTGAATGAAAATAGCCAACATGGTTGGCGTGGTGGTTCAGCACCTTGTCCCTTAAGTATGAGGTTGGGGTTCAATCCCCACCATATGTGAATGGTTGAAACCATTTGGCCAGTCCCCTACCACTTAGTGGCATTAAACGTTTGTTTTGTGTTCTACACTTACACTTTATTACCAATTTAAATCCTCAATTTTTTTTGTCAGTTCTACCCTTACTGTGTAAAATACAAACACATGAATATATATGTGTATATGTAGTTTCAATAAATATAGTTTAATTTAATAATAATTTTTAATTAATGAATAAGATACATATATTTTAATATATTTTCTTGAAACTATGTAAAATACAAACACATGTTACTTGAAACTATGTAAAATACAAACACATAAAAAAACTATGGCCACATGTTACTTGAAACTTTTTTAATTACTCATTATGATTTTATTAAAAGTTTGATTATATTTAGTCAATTAGTGTATATTTATTTATTTTGGATTATTGTAACAAACTTTGAAGTGACTATTTTATTTAATGTTGTGACATATAATCTTAAGTACAAGTTAATTATGTAAAATTATGTGGTTGGTAAAATTTGGCCTATTTAATTATTTATGTAACATTATTTAATGATTATTAATTTTAGTGAATAATTAAAGGCGATATATTAAATATTAAATAAGTAAATAACATGCATAATACTCCGTATTTGTTATTTAAAAAAAATATATTGATGTTTACCTTAAAGGTAAGTAGTCTATAAATATTGGAAGTGGTGTGAATAGAGGTTAAGTCCTTTATAGGAAAGAACACTTGTCATCACCTCCACTAAACCTTCAAAAACAGAAAGAAAAAAAAAATGGACCCAGACGCCTTCTCTTCAAGCTTGTTCAAATGGGAACCAAGAGCCGCAATGCCCCCACCAAGCCGGCTCCTAGAAGCCGCCGCCGCCGCCGCGCATCCGCCGCCCCAGCTCCATGCAGCCGCGGCTCAGCCTTCCGCCGCCTCCTACTCAGTGCGGCCGCGGCCGGAGCTAGGGCTAGGCCTTGGAGGGCTAGAAGAGCTGTTCCAAGCTTACGGCATCAGATACTACACCGCCGCCAAGATAGCCGAGCTCGGCTTCACCGTGAACACGCTGCTAGATATGAAGGAGGACGAGATTGACGACATGATGACCAGCCTTTCCCACATCTTCCGCTGGGACCTCCTGGTCGGCGAGCGCTACGGCATCAAAGCCGCCGTCCGGGCCGAGCGGAGGCGCCTCGAGGAAGAGGAGCTGCGCCGCCGCCACCTCCTCTCCGGCGACGGCACCAACGCCCTCGATGCTCTATCTCAAGAAGGTCTTTACAATCTCTACCCTAATCTAATCTAATCGCTAAACTTTCACGTCCATAAATTTCATGCAACGGATTATATATATATATATATATATATATATATATATATATATATATATTGGATTAACGAGGTAAACTCCACCCCGATTGTGACCCTTGCCCTATGACCCTAGCTGATAAAGGACCACAAGGAGGTAAACCAGCTCAGGTTACCCTAGTTGACCGGCTCAAACCCAAGGGTTTGAGGTTCGAACCCACAACCCCTCGGTTGCAGATGCAGATGTAACTCTCTTACCACTTGGACTGTCCTTACGGACAAACGGACTATATTTATATCTAAGAATTGTACTGTTTCATTGAGCAACAACTTATACTTTAATCTTTAGACCGGATAATGTTGTGTGCTCTTAAGATATCTGTAACCTTAAACTCCACAAATAATGGTTTTCGTATAAGGTTGTCAACGTATTGAATTAAGCAAGCTCCATTTATTCTCTTCAAAAAAAATAAATTTCCCGGGTTCGGGCATGTTTATGTATGGATCGGAGTAATTTATGAATGATATGATGTTGTGGTTTATGTTATTTTATTTGCTGATTGGGAACTGAAGTAGGGTTATCAGAGGAGGGGGTGCAGCAGCATGAGAAGGAAGCGGTGGGGAGCGGCGGAGGAGGGGCGTGGGAAGTGGTGGCGGCGGCGGGTAAGGGAAAGCAGAGGCGGAGGAAGAGTTTGGGTAAGGCGGCGAGAACGGGTGGGGGGTCGATGGAGGAGGAGTATGAAACGGAGGGGCAGGAGGAGGATGAGGAGGGCGACGGTGGGGGTGGGATAAGTGAGAGGCAGAGGGAGCACCCGTTTATTGTGACGGAGCCCGGGGAGGTGGCGAGAGGGAAAAAGAACGGTTTGGATTATCTGTTCCACTTGTATGAACAGTGTCGGGAATTCTTGATACAAGTCCAGAACATTGCGAAAGAAAGGGGTGAAAAATGCCCTACCAAGGTTAGTTTTTTACTTTTTTAATCACTTCTACTAGTATATGTAGTCTCAATTTCACTTCATTATGTTGTGGGCAACTATGGACACCGATAAGTTATTTTTTTTTCAAAAATAAAAATTTAGAATATAGAATGAGAGTTCAGGTGATATTTTTATTTTTTTAATATAGCCTTATTATTATTGGTTTATTTGATATTTTTACGGGGCATATAAATTGTAGTATGATTCACAGCAGTCAGCTTTGTGAGAAACACAGAATAGATGAATAGAAGCATGGTTGGGGTGAGCAGGCCTCGTTAATAGGGTCACAGTAGAAATTAGCTGTCCAGAATAGAAGTTGACAGCTAATGTACGGATTTGTTGGCTGTAGTGTAGTATCGCAGCATTGCAGCAATGTACCCTTGGGATTTTGCTCTTCCCTCTCTCTCTCTCCCTTTCTCAATCACTCCTTCCTTTTTGTTTCAGACTTCAGTGCAATAAAAATAAAAAGATAACATATTTTATTCTTTAGGGAGGCTCAAATATATGTTTGTATGTTTTGGATATGGGAATTCAAATAAAATTAGTTGAATGTGTTGTTTGTTAATTGAAATTCAGGTAACGAATCAGGTGTTTAGATATGCGAAGAAGGCAGGGGCGAGCTACATCAACAAGCCTAAAATGAGGCACTACGTCCACTGCTACGCACTGCATTGCCTTGACGAGGAGGCATCCAATGCATTGAGGAGAGCTTTCAAGGAGAGGGGGGAGAACGTCGGGGCGTGGAGGCAGGCCTGTTACAAGCCCCTCGTCGCCATTGCTGCCCTTCAAGCTTGGGATATTGATGCCATCTTCAACGCTCACCCTCGCCTCTCCATCTGGTACGTCCCCACCAAGCTCCGCCAGCTTTGCCACGCCGAACGCAGCAAGGCTTCGGCACCTACCTCCTCCTCCGTTTCCGTTTCCATTCCCGCCACTGCTTGCTCCCACCTCCCGCTCTTCTAATTTTGATTCTGTCTCGTAGCTTTTGCACCAGCTGGATTTTAGTATATGTTGTTGTATCTTTTCTACTTGATGATGATGATGATCAATGCAGCAGTACTCTTTCGTTTCCACTCTTGTTTTGCAATGAAATAGTAGTGTTAGTGTGTATTCACCCATCTTGCTCAACTATAGACTCTATTTTTCCAACCTTACAAAAAAAAAAAAGCTATACGGAAAACAACAATATCTCCAAGCACCAGATAGTGTAGTTCTGACTTGAAATTCTAAATTACAAATTTTTCAAGGAACAAAAAGAGCATCTGTAACTGGTACAAAACAGAAATTCAGGAAGTGAGAACAATGGCATGTTAGTATATTGCACATGTAAGGATTGTAAATGGAAGTCTGGAAAACATGTTTGGATGTAAAAGGGAAAAGAGCTGTATAGACCAGGAGTAGAGGACTAGAGGTGTGTGATCAAGATGAGTGAGTTGGATACTTCCACATCACATCAGCCCAGGTGCTATGACCTTCAGTCACCTCCTTAATAACAGATGCCACTTCGTCCACATTAACACGAATTTGCTGTTTGCTGTCCCTCTCCCGCACAGTTACAGAGGTCGTTGAATCCACAGTAATGGCAAATGGAACACCGAGCTCATCAGTTCTTGCATACCTTTTACCTATCGATGTGCCTGCAATGAAAATCTCTCACGAATTAAGGTGCTGAGTTTCCAACTTCATCTACCTCATGAAATTAGGGTCCCCCAAACAAAGGAAAATGTTTTCTAAAACTGATTTCTGGAGCACAATATTTTCAACATAACATACAATATAATTCAGGAATATAAGATAATTTGACTCTACATTTTCTTAAATATTACAGTACAAACAAAAAAAGGGGGAATACTCTTATTCACAATAAAGTTTCATTCTCAAAAAATTGGTGAATTTAATAAAAACTTAGCATAATATACCAGCCATAGGTTGGTTCATAGAGTTTAAGTTTAGAGTGAAAGTCCAACCAATTTTAAGCTTAATTGGTTGTATTGTAGCTAATTTGCTCTTGTACATTGACAGTGCATTTGAAGTGGAGAGAGAGTGCTGGGGTGAAAACTTTTCTCAAACGAATTCTAATTTGACTTTGGCAAATTGGCAAATTTCTTATTGATTAAAAATAGACTTATAAGATCTTATAAACAATAGTTGAAAAAAACTACTAATTTCTTCAATCAAATATTTCTATATTAAAGATTTTTGAGTCATGCCTTCTCCTTCAGTAAGAGTCGAACTTTTTGGGTGTGTTCCAGACCCATTGAAGACAAAAAAAAAAACTTATTATTTTAATTTTTTGGGTTGTTGGCCGAACCAAAGATTTTTACTGTTTGGTACGGCCCAACCCAAGCCATATTTAATCAACCATTGATAAATGTAATAAACCTAAACTAAAGAAATTTAAATGTTTTTTTTAATCTTTTAGGTAATGGGCCAGGTAGGGCCAAGAGCCCAACCCAACCAAACCCATATTTTAACCGGACTAGCCAAATCTAGTTCAAATAATGACAACTTGACAAGACATATGGCTGGCCAATCTACCCGTTTGACACCACTCAAAGGTGGAGAGAGAGAACTGAGTGTGATATAGGAATCCGGAAAATTTCTTCTGAGTAAAATGCTTGGAAGACATTTTCTATTAATAGCCAAACAAAAATCCGAAAAATGACTTCCCCAGAAGTCATTTTCCGGATTTCCAAACGGACCCTTAATTATATATAGTTGCTCTATAATTCTATAAAGTAGCACCCTAATTAAGTGATAGAGAACGCAACATATTACAAGGTCAGGCGTGCCTACAATCCTAACAATCTCTTATGTCCTAGATAGTGTTATGTTGAAAGTAAACATGGAAGAATAATTGCATACTACCCCAAGCTTGCACCCAGACACACTCTGTCTCTCTCTCTCTCTCTTTGTTCCAAAAATATAAAGAGAAGTAAAACAAGATGTTACAACTCTTCAAGGAATGAACATGAAACTCACTTTAACTTCTTACTAATGGAATCCGTCTCTTTTTAAAGGAATAACAAGGATGCAAGGATAGAAAGGGAAGTGAGAAAATATCAATAAGAATACCTGTGATGTCGATTTTATATGAAAGCCCAGCAGCAGTTAGTGACCTTGCAATTTGCTTGGCAACTTCCTCGTATTCTGCATTTTGCACCAAGGGGAACACAGTGCATTTGATAGGAGCTACCAATGGTGGGAAACGGAAGACGTTGAGCTGTTCATCCCCATCTCGGCTGGCTCTTGTATAGAAAGAATGCTCATAGAGACAGTATATAATCCTCCCAATACCAAACGATGGTTCAATGACTGAAGGAGTGAAAACCCTTTGATGTTCCTTTATCTTTTCCTTGGAAATTGACACCATGTTCTTCTTAATAGTCACAACTTTGTCAAGGGTGCAAACCTGAAATTCAGCCTCTCCCTTGGACTCCAAAGTTGCTTTCAATTCCAAAGCTTCTTTTTCCCCCATAGACTACACAAAGCAAAAACAAAGAACTCATTAATAAGCTTCTCTCACTTAACCAATATATCACTATGTTAGTCATAGTCTATACCTCCAATGCTTCAACCACCATCCTCTGGTTACCCTTAAATGCAAGACCAAGCTCCTTCTTTACTGGAGTAATAACAAGTTTCTGAAGAAGAGTACAAACATTTCAAAGTTGAGTATGAGAATAGTAATGTCACAAAACAAATCCCTGAATACTATTTTGTGTGTGGAAATGAGGAGAGGGGAAGGAGAAAGGGATAGACCTCCACTTCTCTGGGTTCTGGTAGTTTTTCATGTGCAATAAGAGATACACCACTTTTGTCCTGCAAGATTGGAGAAAGTTCAATTTAGAAAATAATTCACAGCAATCTAGTAAAATATTAATGCATAATGAGTGGGAAGGGAGTATGGAGGACTAAATTAAAACTTGCAGGATTTAGAAGCAGGAGTGGCTAGCTGCCAGCTCAAACTCAATGCTTAAAATAGGAGCAAAAGAACAGGTATTTTAACGGAAGCCTCACCGTATGTGCACGCAAATCATATGCAGATCTATCAGCAATACCAACACATTCTATCCAGCCATAAGAACATTCAATTTCAGCATCCCAACAGTCTGCAGCATAATGTGCCATCTCATTTTGAAGATGTTGACGGAACCGCAATCGATCTCTGTCAATACCCAGATGAGTAAGAAAGAGATACACTCTCCCAATGAAATATCCCAGTGTTTCATTGTTAACAATGCCCTGTGCAACAGAGTGATTAAACAATGTCAGTATTGAGAACAAAACTAAAATACCACTCTCTCTAACCAGAACTATAGAGAAACAAGATTGACACCATTGACCAACCTGGGCAACTGCTTCACCAAGTGGTATTCTCCTTGCAGAGCGTCCAGACACCTGATCCTCTCTTGGGAACATCAGAAACTCCAATTTTGAAACATCAGAAAATTTCGGATGAGACTTGTCCTCTGGATCCACAAAGTGCTCAATCTCAGCTAGTGTAAATTCACGGACTCTTAAGAGGCCTTGTCGTGGGGAGATCTGCAATTTCAATTATTAGTATAGACCAAAGCAGAATAAAGAAAAAAATAGGGGAAGCAACAGGAATTCAGAAAATGGCATTTGTTGGATTAATTTCTTTAATTAAATACTATAATTGAATATTCACAAAGAGTTGAATACTTGAAAGCTTCTACAAATATTAAGTTGCATTTACTTCAATTCTCCAGTTTTCCTTTCTCTGGTTTTCCATTTTCCATTCTCCATTCTCTGTTTTCAAATTGGATAAATATACAAGTAAACGCATTTTCCATTTTCCTTTCCCCAGTTATCAATTTCTCCCCCAAAAAATTGCGAATTTCTCAAGTTAATAAATGCACCTTAATCTCTCATAATTATGTATACTGCTATATGCAAGTGTTTGAAAATCAAAGAACTTATCTACATTGTTCTTTCTTTTTTATGTTCTTTTCATCAAAGCAAATACAGAATAAAAAAAAGCAACCATTATAGCAATTCACTGCAACAATATAAAAATAGTCTTTTCAGATTTCAATAACAAATTTCATGTTACCACATTACAATTACTTAACTATTTATCTAATTTTGCTTTGAATTGATTCTACAAATGACAAGTTCTGATGCAAAAGCATTTAAAGGGAAATGAGAAAAACCTCATTCCTAAAAGCTTGACCAATCTGTGCAGCGGCAAAAGGAAGTTTGCTTCCATTGTAATAGTACAGATCCTTGAAGTTGACAAAAATGCCTTGAGCTGTCTCAGGACGCAAGTAACTAAGGCAGGAATTCAAATGATCAAAATATGGAAAAGAGTTTACTGTAGACTACAAATGTTAAATCAATGGATTAGGACATTCCTTTATTAGGATGCTCAAGATGAAGTTCTTACCCAGGGCTCAAGCCAGATGGCCCAATTGAAGTTTGGAACATTAGATTGAAAGGATATGGAGCAGAGAGAGGGTTCCTGGTATCTGGAGCAGTAATACCATAGTCCTTAATTTTTGCACCGAGCTCTTCAGCAGAGAGATCATCCAACACAGCAAGTACATGCCTGTACTCTGCTGCTTTCTCAGCAGGAAGATTAGGATCTCTCTCAAGCTTCTCATTGCAAAAATCCTTGAGCAAATGATCAGCACGATAACAAACTCCAGTCTTTTCATCTTTCACCATGAGATCAGTGAACTTCTCAACATGGCCAGATGCCTTGAGCACAACCTCTGGTGTTACACATGGGCAATCCACTTCAAGCATGTTCTCTTCAAGAACAAAATGCTGAAACATCAAACAGGAGGGTAAGAGACTAGGAGAAGTACAAAAAAGTAAGCACAAAAAGAGAGATAAGACAAAGCATGAAACTATCCCAACCAAACTTCCAAGTCACTTTCTTCTATTTGATGCTGAATTTCAAAATACAAAATCTATAACATCATTTGAAATTCGCAATACATTACATAGAAATGCAGATATTAGCACTAGTATGCAAGTAATTGATACGAGCATACAAGTTTAAACCTTAAACCACACTAGACAAGACCATTTTCTACTTGTTTAGAAAGAACAAGGATTACCGCTTTCATATGCTGAAAGCCTAAGCATAAACAAATACAGGAAGACAGCCTTACACACCCTTTTGCAAATCTCAGGATCTTTATAAAAATTTAAAAAAAAAAAAAGAAAAAAAGAAGAGGTGCTCCAAGAATGTTTCTCTAAGAGATATGCCTTCTTAAAAATGTGATTCTGTTTATGAATGCCATGGGGCATTTTGTCAGGGTTAACATGGAGGTAAAGAGATTCAGAGTTTCAGACTGATGCTTATCTGCAGTGATGGACCAAGACTCTGTTGCAGTTATAAACTACCTTTTACCTTGATGCCAAAGTGCTCCAAGAATGTTTCTCTAAGAGATGTATTCCTAAATATGCATTTCTATTTATGAATGCAATGGGGCACTTTCTCACGGTAAACAGGGAGGTAAAGAGATTCAGAATTTCAGACTGATGCTTATCTGCAGTGATGACCCAGGACTCTGTTGCAGTTATAAACTACCTTTTACCTTGATGCCAAAGTGCTCCAAGAATGTTTTCTCTAGGAGATGTATTCTTAAATATGCATTTCTATTGGGGCACTTTCTCACAGTCAACAGGGGCAAATTATTCTCTGAACCCAAGTCCACCTTGCAATGTGGACCCTGGTCTAAAATACACAATTTACATACTGAATGTTCACAATTTATATGCTGAATGTTCATAACTAAATGTTCACAATTTACGTAGAAGGGACCACCTTGCAAGTTGGACCCGGGTCCATTGTATAACTATTGCCGTTAAAAACTACCTTTTACCTTATGCCTTGAGCAGCAGAATTGGTAATTACCAAATCTCTGATATGGCTATATATGGCATTTTCCTTTCCCTCCCACATGATTAACAGACAGCTCACTTTTGTCTCCGGATAGGCCGATATCAGTTTATTCCTTGTTTCATCTTTTTTTTTTCCTCCTTAGGCATAAGTCAATTTCATGATTATATTTTTTTATTGATTATCCAGTTAACTCATCTTTTTAGTCTCCGAAGCATACTAAAATCGCTAATAATTTTAAATATAACACTACTTCAACAGACAATCAGAGTGATCATCGTTAATTCGCACTCTAAGCTCATTTCTAAGAAAGAAGATACGATAACGCATTAAGGCGAGTTAGACAGAGTAACATAGTAAGGTGGAGGATTGGAGCTTACCTGACGCCAGAAGGCGAGGACATTGGACTTGACGGCGCAACCGGGAGGACCGTAGTCGTAGAGGCCGGCAACGCCGCGGTAGATCTTGAAGGAAGGGATGTAGAAGAGGCGGCGCTCGAGGGTGTTGGTAACGGCTTGACGAAATGCCTCTCTGTTCTGCGCCTCTCGAGCCGCGTCCATCTCTGAATCAATCGCCGGAGAAAAATGCGAACGGCGGCGCGAGCTGAGAGTGACAGAGTGGAGTGCGGAGAGAATATACCGATGCAGTAGTGAAAGTCGGGGCAAAAGATATTTTAGGCAACAAAGATATTATTATAGTGCAAGTGTGGCTAGGGTTGTGCACTTCTGCTGGTAAAATGGTAATCGTAGAAATTTCATTTTGTGATCCGTGGATAATTAAGAATCGGAACATTTATTATACGGTAAATTTTACGTAAGAGCATCCGAACATATGCCTTCGTTCACTACCGTTAAAAAGTAACATCCGAACATATGCCTTCGTTCACTACCATTTGTGGTATTTTACTATTCACTTCTTTTATTTTTTTAATATTTTTTTTAAATAAACATTTTTAACTTCTAATAAAATCAATCAATTTATTATTTCAATAAATATAAATAACATGTTAGTTAAAAATAATATCACACTTAGTCGGTGGGGCTCATAAAAAATCATAATCTTTTTTATTTTTCAGGAACACATGCTAAGATTAATAATTTTTAAAGAAACACTTAATTACATGACGTTTGATTGGAAGGAAGGAAGTAGCGAGAGCCGGCGATGGAAAAAATTGTAATTCGGTAGGAAAAGAATAACTGAATAAGGTGGGAATAAAGTATGAATTCAAGTTACATTGTTTGGTTAGGAATATAGTTATTGGAAATTGGAAGGAAAAAAGTGATATAAAGACCAAAATGCCCTTGTATAATAATACTTCGTAATAATTATCATCAAAGAGACAAGGACAAAAGGGTCATTTCCTTAGTTTTTTTTTCATTTTCCCACTACTCCGAATTACAATTCCTATGGAGGCCCAAGAATTCCATTTCCACAAATAAAGAAAATTGCAATTCCTTTCCACCAAACAACTCTATTACAATGCAGTATCTGTTCAAGTCAGTATTGACTCCACTGAGGCTCGAACTCACCACCTTCCGTATAAAGGCAAGGGTTTGATGCCACTGGACTACAAGGTCCTTGGCAATTCATTTCCTACTTTATTCAATGGCAATGCAAATTACAATGTTTGGTTTGAGGGAATTGAAATTTCCTCATTTTGTTGAATTGCAATAAATGGGTACCCCCATGAATTGCAATTCAATGGTTGTAGGAAAGGAAAAAATGGAAGAAATGACAAAAGTACCATTGGTTATTATTATTATTATTATTATTATTGAGTTAATACCTCCAATGGTCCTCTGAGTATTAGCGATATACCAGTGGTGGTCCCTCGTTTTTAAAACGACCAGGACTCGTCCTCTATCTTTTTCAAAATAACCACCCGTGGTCCTGACTTAGAAAGGGTGTTAAACAGACGTTAAAATTGAGGACAAACTTGTCATTTCCATCTATTTCATGTTTAAGACTGTCGTTTCCCCCAAATTCTCAGCCCTAAGCTCAAGTTTTACAGATTTTCTTTCTCGTCAATGGAGACTTCATATGGATCAAGTTCTTCAACTCGGAGGTGCAATGTTGGAGAGAGTCCAATGATCGAGTATGTATTTGTGGAAACAATATGAAGATTTGTACTTTGTGGACAAATCAAAATCTAGGGCGTAGGTATTAGGCCTGCTCCAATGAAAAGGTAAGTTCTTACGGGCGTTATTTTTAATTTTTGGGCGTTATATATATATATATATTTGAATTTAGAAATGGCTACTGAAATCATTGGTTTTTATTTTTTAAATGATGTTAGGGGTTAAAAAATTGTTCATTTTTTGAGCTGTTCGATCCTCCCATGTGTTCAAGATCAAAAATGATAATTTGTAGCTTGCTAAAGAGGATAAACAAGGATGAGCAAGAAATTCAACAGTTGACTGAGCTACTTAAAGATAATCGATCAAAGGGCAAGAAGAACATGTATATAGGGTTGCTAGTATTGGTTGTACCGTTGGTTTTTATTGTAAGTGTGTTTGTTTATCTTGAAAAAACTTTAGCTCCAATGAAGACTATGATGTTGTCCTATAATTAGCAGCAGATGGGTAACATATATGGTTTTTGTTGTTCAATGTTGAAGTGGTTGAAGTGGTTATGTTAGGATGTTGTCCTATAATTAGCATTGATGTGTAACATGAATTTTGTTGTTCAATGTTTGAAGTGGTTATGTTAATGAAATTGTGATTTTCAATGTTGAAGTGGTAATGTTATTCACTTAGCAGCAACATGCCATACATACATGGTCATATAATGAAATACCCAGTTGCATTAATGTAGGTAAATGGTATTCCAGACAACATAATAATAATGAAATGGTCATTTCCATTCAATTAAGGCATATGTATCTGTCATCAAACTGTTTTGGTAAAATGTTGAAGCCTAGCACTGCTAATTACAAGCCTAGCGCTGCTAATTATAAAAATAACATTGTACACCATGTGTTTTTGCCTTACAAACCAAACTAGCCAAAAAACAAAATATAAAGTCACATTTAGTCAACATTGAAGGGAGAATTAGCTGAAGTTGGTGGGAATTTTGCTTTCAATGCAGCTTGCCTAGCACGAGTTCCATACTTCATTTCATTGACACAATGCTTATTTTTAATCACTTTAATCTGCTTTGCTTTGTGACATGGACTTGTTCTTTCTTCAGCATTGACATCCTCCCTTAGAGCTTGAATATTCTCATCACCATCTGTAGGTGGTTGAGTAGATGTGGTATGTACTTCAATTTTTTCAGGTCATTGGTGCTCTTGATCTGGAGTCATGGCACTTCCAACATTACCTCCATTGCCTTCTTTGCCTCCTATGGTATACTTGCTAAGTCTCTATTGTATCTTTGTGGCTGTTCATTTTCCAATGCAAAAAGTATTATATGACAATGCAATATCATTCTCATAAACACAAAAATTAATGGCAATCTCATAAACATAAACATACCTGGCTGTTACCCAGGAGTTATGCCACTGCCATCAATCAAGTTTGAAATAAAGGCATCTATATCCAACTCAGCTAACATCTAGTCTGTAATATCATCCTCCATTCTTGCAGGGTGTGCTTCACTTGGACTAGAATAAGTAGGGGGTGCTTGACTTGGACTATAACAAGCAGGGGGTGCTTTACTTGGACCATAATAAGCAGGGGGTACTTCACTTGGACTTGGATTGGGGTGCTTGACTAGAACTTTGATCAATTTGGGGTGCACTAGTACAACTTGGACCTTGTTTCTTAGTATTAGACTTCTTCCTTGGATTATGCTACATAAAACTTAATAGGTTAGAACTAGAATTGAAGATAGGAAACAAACTTAATACCTGTCTGTTGCTCACTGTCGGGTTAAGTGGACACTTTCTACGGTTATGACCTTCTTTCTTGCATAAAGTACAATGAATTTTGACATGGACACGGTTGAGATGCTGACATAAAAGTTAATAGGTTAGAATTAGAATTTAAGATAGGAAACAAACAAACTTATTACATTTTTTACCTAGTCATCCTTGTTGATCACATGGTACTTTTCCCCTCCAGATTTTTTTCTGGTCTCATAGGATCCAACCTCTAACACAAGTACATTATTATAACTCATAAGATACATTATTCTAAAACATAATGTACATTATTCTAAAGCATAATGTACATTATTCTAAAGTATAATGCACGTTATTCTAACTCATAAAGTACATTATCTTATTCTAAAAGTTTAATTATTCGAAAACATAATATACATTATTCTAACTTATAAAATTCAACGATATCGTTTTGAACCGTGTTCCACACCGCTATATATACCAATAATTTGCCATAGCCAAAGGTACCTGCCTGGAGTAACTGCACTTTTAAGTTGTGTCCTATTTTTTCTTCAAAAAGAAAAAAGTTGTGTCGCATGGCGCCAGGTAGATATCTGTAACTAGCTACGTGGGTATCCCCTTGATAATAAAAAAAAAAAGTTGTGTCCTATTTGATTCAAACCGCTAATCTTTGTTGCATATAAACTTTCACATTCACTCGGAAAACCAAAAAACCTCTCATTTCTTCACTAAATTCTCCTGTCAAATCAAAGATCGATGAATCGCCACAGGGTCCAATTGCTCTCACCTCCGCCTCCACTACAGTCGCCTACCTCGTCGCCGTCTATCGCAGCTCTTCGCTCCAAATTCTCGCGGATTGCATCTCAACACGAGCAACTCAAAATCGCTTTCAACCACCTCAACTTTCAGATTAGAACTGGTTTGCATGAAGTATGATTGTTCTAGTTGAATTTAACTACCTGCTTTCTTCGTTCAGTTATCGCAAATTTGAAATTTCATGTCATTAAAGTGCGATTTTTGTTTTTTAAAGGCCGAGGATGTGTTTGCGTCTCTGGCGATTCCATTGATGAAACTTGTTGGCTTGAAGACAGTCGAGATGGCCGAAGAGGGAAAATTCAGCACTATTATAATTGATAATTCTAGTTCTTATGCTCAAGTAATTAACATTTCTAAATTTATCTCAAATACTGTGTGTTATTTGTGCTTAAATAATCGAAAAGTATGTACCATTGTTATCATTAAAATTTCTGTAACATCTAGTCTAGGATGTTACTGTCTTACGCTCTTACTTAGTGCATTTCTTATTTTCGTGTTTTTTTTTAAAAGAGAAATGAGATTGGATCAGAAACAGTTGCAAGATCAGATGGAGCATATAAGATTCCCAATACTGGTAAATTTGAGGTAAAATTTGAAGCTCTTAGACAAGTTGAGCTTATTATTGCACAAACAAGTGTGTCTATGCTATATATATCACATTCTGAGTCTACAACCAAAACACAAGCTTTCCCAGAGTTGCAACTGCATTTTAGCACTGATACTAGTAATGTGTTTGATTTCTACAAGATTTTGAATGAATAAATGGTCCACTTATTACTGTAATTATAAAGTAAACTCAGCACTCAGATAAATAAAATACAGAGTATTTCTCTGGCTTGAGATAGTACTCCATACCTATCTTTTTCCGAGGTGGTCTTGTTTGGTTTTAGGGATGTTGGTCATAAGACTCATAACTCATAATTCATTATTCATTATTCTTTGAGGTCAAATTAAACTTGTTTATTATTTAAGCTGCTTTTATTCTGAGCAATTGGCTACCAAAATGCTTCTGCAAGTTTAACAAATGTTTGCATGTGTGTGTGTGTGTGTGTATAAGCTGCTTTCACCCTCAAATGGTTCTTGTCTTTCAAATTGCAGGAAGAAAACTATACAGCCAAAGCCATAACAGTTGGCAAAGAGTTGATGCTGAAACAAAAAATGCAACTAATGCAATTGGTCCACTTGCTCAGACAAGTTGAAGCCCAAGTCAAATCTAGCCACAATGATATCCTTCTGACCTTTAATGACAATAGGGCCTCCATACAAAAAATTTTCCAGAAAGCAGTTGCATGTGTTTCTGCCGTTCATGAAGAGAACAATGCCACCAGTTTTCTCGTGCTTAATCTTCTTAAGTATATATTTGAACATGTTGGTGCCGCACTTGGTTCGGTACTACATGGAGTTGAAGTCTTCATGCATGACCTAACATCAAATATGTGTAATCCTATGGTAGAGTATGCCAAGGGTCTAAAAGCTGAAGTGACTTCTGGATCATGCCTTCGCCTATTAACCACAGTGGAAGAGATGGGAGGAGTAATGAGAACAAGGAGACTTGAATTGGAGGAAGCAAGAAAGAAAATGAGGGTAGCAGAAGAGAGTAGACTTGTGGCATTGAGCAAGTTGAAGGAATCAGAAGAATTTGTCAGAAAAATGAGCACACTCCGTTCTTTCCTTTCAGAATCCAATAAAGCATCTGAGGAATATCCTTCACAACAAAAGGCATGTTTCATACTCAATGATTTGATCTGAGCAATTATTCTTGTTTTTATTACCTATGATAAGTTGATAACTTCCTCTATACGAGTGTTGCTCATGCAACTATGCAAGATGTTTCCAGGAAACCTAGTGGGTGCCAACATTCATCTCCTTTCTAATATTTAAATTCTTAGTCAAACAAAACTATGAAATATGGAAAAATAGAACATTTTAGGCTATGTAGCCTCGTTGGATATAACTGTCAGATGAAACAACTTTGCCTTTGTGAAATCGACTACTGTCAAGACATGCTTTGGTTAATTCAAATGTTAATTAGAAGCTTACCTCGATGACCTTGCGCATGTCGTGAATTTGCGCAGAGTGATGGAACCAGCTTAAGAGGCGGTTCCACTGGGGTCCCCCCCTCCTGTCTGATTTAAAAAAAAAATGTTAATTAGAAGCTAGAATTTCATCATTGAAGTTGCTGGACATTAGTAATAGCTATTTGAAGTTGACACCTTAACACATTACTTTCATTTCTGTCTAAAACATGCCTCTGAATGCTATGCTAGTATGCTATGATTCATCTCCCAGTATGTCTTGCAGTACTATCACATTCAGAATTTTCAAATCCATTATTGTATTTCAAAAGTCACTATGAACTCTGCCTCTTCAAGTTGATGCATCTGGTCCAATGAGTCCCGTAAGCTCCTGCCTTTTATATGTTTCAGTGAATTAATGGTTTTCTTCTAAAGCTTGCATGTCTTGAAGACTGCCAAGGTAAAGATGAGAAGCTGCTGTGGGAACTACTTAAAAAGAAAAGGAAATACAAAGCACCAATGTCTCCACTTGGAGCCATAGGGATTTTTGACATGAGATGCAGTGGCAGAAATCTTAAATCAATGAGGGTGAGGCCATCAATTCATACCAGGAGAACCTCAGAAATGCTGAGTCCTCAAACTCCATGTATGGTTCCTTTGATCCCATTGGACTCCTCACCTTCCATGCCAAGGAAAAATTTATAACGTAATCAGACGACATCCTTGTTCCCGACTTCATTTGAAAGAGTAGGTGCGCAACTTGTTATCTTATCATTTTCATTTCTCTTTTTACATAGTTGTTGCATATAGACAGTATATAAATAAGTATGTTCTGAACTTGTGCTGTTTGATTAAGTACCAATATCAACAACAGTGCACACAAATATTCCAGCACCTTTTTCCAAATGGGAGAATTCCTTAGGAAGGGAAGTGATCATGGTGAGATTTGAACCTGGATTCCTCTTTTAAAAAACCACAACTTTTGTAATTGGGGTTTGTTAAAGATGAACAATAGCATTCAAATCTCAGGATGACCATTTCCTGAGGTAAAAGAACTAGAAAGGGAATGATTAAAATATTAAGTATGTGGAGATCAGCATATAAATCCTATCATCATCATCATTTCCTGCATATATATGATGAAGAGACGAATATTTTTGTTTCAAAATGGTGGTGATCATGGTGACATTTAAACATTCATTTTCTCTAGAAAGCCTCAATTTCATGATTTATATGTACTAAGAATGAAAGTTAGGGATTCAAATCTCACAATCATCATTTCCCAAACCAAAAGGAAACAAAAACTCTCTTTTAGAAAGGGAAGGATTATATGAAGGTTTGAAGTTTAGCACAGGCTTTTAAAAAGCCTCTTATCTTTAGGCATTTCTTTATACGTTTTCATTATGTGTTTTCTTTCTATCTGCATTAGTTTAGGGATTTCTATCTCCTTGTTTTCTTTCTTCACCAATCTTAGAGCTTGAGTTGTTAAAAAATGCCTTTTCTTCTCTCATTCATCATTTGTGCCATACACTAAAACGCTCACTTCCATAGTTCCATTGTTGCAATATTTGAATCTTGGGAAATAGTCACATCATTAGTGGAATCAAATGGCCTCTAGAGATAAATATGATAGTGCCAAAACTAAACGCAATTCGAGAATACATACAACAAACCAAACCAGTAATAAACATGGAAACAAACACTACATGAATACCAAAATTGAGCATCCTTGAAAATTAAACATGGCGTACACTTGGACTATCTAGCCATTGAAAATAAACACAACACTAGAAACCAACTTCTTGTTCAATACTGGTAGTGATGGTATTAATTAAACTAGGAATGATTTAATTAGCAACAAGAAATGAAGCTAATTATAGAAATGAGAGAAGGATTGTTTTAGTATTGATTGTTTGTAATAGGGAGTTAGGGACAATGTGATGTCCCCTTGAGGACAACAAATAAAACATACTCCCTCTATCGCATTTTATCTATCTTACTTACTATTGTCAAATCAAATCTTTCTCTTTTTTGCTTTTTTTTTTATTAGCATTTTTTAAAAATAATTTTTAAATTTGCTTTTTGTGTGTGTGTGTGTGTGTGTATGTTTAATACTACGTAGTACTTTTAATGTAGTTTCTAAACATATAAAATTTTAAATATTAATTCTAAACATAATATTATGAAAAATTAAATTGTAAATAACTTTAGTTAAGTCTCGTTAACTGAACTCGACACATTATTATTATTATTATTGTTGTTGTTGTTGTTGTTGTTGTTGTTGTTATTGTTATTATTATTTTTCATCTAACCAAACAACATTTACCTCCACTTTTAGAAAAACATTTTTCATGGAAAATATTTTCCATCCAACCAAACACCCCCTTAGAGCATCTACATCAGGGGTGATAGTGGAGTTTTTAGAACAGTAGTGAGTGACTTGGATGTGAGAAAAGGTAGGAGAGAGAATGATTTGTTTCTTATGCAAATTGGGGAGATTGGAACAGTAAACGAAAGTTGCGGACTCCAAAGCTAGTTGCAGCCAATGCGCTCGCCATCTCCACGGCCGGAGAAGTCGACCAGCCTTCTCCGCTCGGACATGATCGGCGCTAATGGTTAGGTTTGATTTGGTCACAGGAAATTGATCGGAAGCTCGCTGAAATTTTGATTGACCTGCAATTACAGGTCACAAATGAGTTAAAGGGTTTATTTGTTCTAAAATAACAAGTTAAAGGGTCTAATTGGAGCTTTTTGAAGTTGGAGGGCCTAATTGCACAATGCACTATAGTTCGAAGGTCTTTTTTTTTTAAACAATAGTTTGAAGGTCTATTTGACCATTATCCCTATTTTTTTTTAAAAAAAAAAATTAGATTTCTTTTTTATTTTTTTTCTCCTCCTATTTTCTCTTTCCTAATCACACTTACAAAAACTTCTAAAAAATCGCAAAATAACTCCATTGATAAGGATGCTCTTATCAATGGAGTTTTTTCGCGGTTTTTAAAGAGTTTTTGTAAGTGTGATTAGGAAAGAGAAAATGAGAGGAGAAGAAAAAAAAACAAATACAATTAAAAAAAAAAAAATAAATAAAACTATTGTGTCAGGCGCGCCTGACACGCCCAGTGGGCGCGTGGGTGGCTGCTGTGCGCGATACACGCACAGCAGCCAATGTTAAAAAAAAATTACTTTGCCCCTTTAGTGTAGAATGAACCGGTACTTGCAGAAGCTTTCATTTTCTTCTCTCTCTTCTTCTCTCTCCATGCTATCTGGCAAATGTCTGACAATAACCAATGAAATATCCATTGATATGGATGCCCTTAGTCTTTCTTTTTTAGAACATTTCCTTTTGGTCATAGTATTATTGTGACATGACCATTTTTCGTCATCCGTCAACAAAACCGTTGAAATGTTGTTAATTACAAGAACAATTTGCTCATTTTTATATAAAATGGGTTGACCCGTTATATTTTTATTTTTATTTTTTGAAAATAATTCATAATTGAGGACTTAAATGTTTTTGTATTTTACAAAATTTAAACAATTTTGTTGATGGATGACTAAAAATGATCATGATACAATAATAGTAAGATTAAAGAAGGAAGTTTTGAAACCAAAAAAAAAAAAAACTAAAAGTAAATTATCATCTGTAAATTTAAGACAAAAATGACATTAACTCTTATTATTATTATTATTATTATTATTATTATTATTATTTTGGGGGAGGGGGTTTGGATGTACACGAGTGATGAGCATGATGATCTTTTTGCGGTGCCTAATTAAAGAAAAAAAAAAGGTAAAAGAAAGTAAGAAACATTCAAAAAGTAATCGTTGCCACCATGATATAATGACCGACCAATCAATGGCTTGTTCTCACTGTTGCACGTGAGTAGGAAAATAATTATTCTACTTTGGAAGTATATAATTACGTGTCGTTTATTGCTTGAGTGAAAAGAAATGAATCAAGAGAGAAGAATGGATTATTAATATTTAAACTAATGATCAACGCTATATCAGAAAGTAAAATAAGAATATATGTAGAATAACTTATATGATTATATGAGTGTATCACGTAGTAAAATTTTACAACTTGTTATGATAGATGGTTGTTTTCAAAGGACTAGACTCATCATGAAATAGGATAGTTCGGGAAAAAGCGATGAAAGATAGGTAATAATAGACTTATATAGTATATATTAGCAAATAACCTGGAGGGTGTGATAGAGTGGAAGAGATTCATTCATCCTTAACCAAAGGTCAAATGATTCGATCATTGGCTTTGGGTATGGAGCAGCCTTACCCACCCAATAGAGGTGCTTACAATCCAGCGAGGGGTTACACCAACATGTAATACTTATACCATGGACTCGAGTCCACCTTTCCATCACAATTTACATACTGAATATTCAAATTTTGAACATTCAGTATGTGAATTGTGTATTTTAGACCGGGTTTAACTTGCAAGGTGGACCCGAGTCCACAGAATAATTTGCCCACATTGTCGGACGAGAGAGTACTCAGGAAGATTATCTTGAAGACTAATTTGTTGGTCCCGAGGGGATGGGGTACAAGTCTAGAGAGAGAGAGAGAGGGGGGGGGGGTGAATAAACTTATATAGATTTTTTAAATCTTTATCGACCTCTCGTGAGTAGCAAACTTAGGATGTTTAAGTCTAACTTCTCACCAGTTGAAGATAGAGTTTTGTACGCAGCGGAAATGTTATCCCCTTTTAAATTAGCACGAGGTTTGATCTATCGAGAAGTAGATCGTTAATACTATGCGACGCGAGAGGTAAGATAGATAGCGAGAAATAGAAGCAGAAAGTAAATGCGAGAGAGATTTTTAAGTGGTTCGGCCAACACTGCCTACTTCCACTCTTCTTCTAGAAACTCCCTAGAAGGATTGCACTAACTTCCCTTTAGTACAATATCGAGCGCTTGTGCTTTGATCATCAAGCCCGCCTCAAGCCTCAGGTTTTTCACTCGCTTCTTGTTACTCCGCATGTCCCGGGTTTTTCGCAAGACAGCCTCCAGCTACTCCGTCTCTTCTTACTTTCTCCAAAGTAAGGTGGTTGTGTTGATCACGGTTGATCTACAATCTCCAATTTGATCAGTGGCTTGCTGTTGAATTGACCTTTGCAAAAATAGCCTCGATCACTGTCTGGATATGTATGTCGTTAAGCCTTTGTAACTTTCTCAATCACTGGATGTGTTTTCTCGCACTTGTGAATATCTAGAAGATATTTTCAATTTGGCACTTTACTTCTGATTGCACTTTCAATAAGATCTCAATCACGTATGTTCACCTCTTAAAGATGTGTTCTTTTTTCTTGTCTTTAAGTGCCTTTTATAGAGAGTTTAGAATAATTCCGTTGGAGGAAAAATTATTCCGTTGTAAACTTGTTCCCACGCTGATCATGGGACTTGATCATGTTTCATGGAGTGGTGGCTTTGTAACTTGAGCCATTTGTCTTGTAGTGAATATTCCAAGCTTCACGTTCTTGATTCTGGAGTCCACTAATCTTCTCTTCGTTATGGCCTATTAAAATAATCCCATGCTTCCTTGTCATAGGCCACCTTGCCGATCACAAAGTTCCTTTTGACCGTTTGATGTGGAAATCTAACATGGATTTCCACTTTGAGACACTTTGAACATGCAATTTGAATTCCCATGTTCTGATGCACTTCCTTTCCTTAGTGTCTTTGAATATTTTAACTCCATGATATTCTTCTTCTCCAAACTTTATTTAAGTAACCAAGTCGATGTCTCGGGTTCCTTTTGACCTCTCGAGTATTTCTGATCTCTCGAGCGCCTGTTGATGTCTCGCGCTGGATTGATGTCTCGAGACTTAGTTGATGTCTCGCAGACCCTTATTCCTCCTGCGTTCTTGATCGATGTCTCGTGCTGTCTTCTAGTTGATCCACTTTAAAACTTACATCACGAAACTCTTAAGTGTTCATCCAAGCTTACTTTAAGCTTAAATATTCTCCGGATTAACTTCATTTGTCTGGTTATATTCGTGCTCTTAGTTCCCTTAGCGAACTTTACAACGTTGAGCTATTTACTGAGACTTATTAGGGTTTTTTCTACAACATTTGGTATCATTAAAACTATTATAACAACTTGTTCCTAACATAATTCATGATGTCTTAAGGGGAGCTTGAGTCCCCTATTTATCGTGTTTGAGATCCTGAGTTTATTATTTGATCGATGAATGGATTTGGTTTCCTTGTTTTCTCTGATCTCACCACCTCACCACACACGTGTTGAGCCCTCTTCATGCCACGCACACCTGTCCCCCCACCTCCTTCCTTGTGGACCATTGGCCACTCTACGACCAGGAAGCCACATTCGTGGCCACCCAATCTCATCTAAGCCCATCTCTACCCTGACCAGCCTTGCATGGCAACGTTCTGCCATGCCCTGGCTATAAGGTGACACGTTGGCTATAGTGATGGGTGGGAGCTTCATCTCCCCTACCCAATCATTATTGTGTAGACCATACTATCAAATAACGTACATTTAGTATAAAAATAATGTACTTTTAGTATATTAAATGTACATTGTATTAAGGAGATGTACATTATTTGTGTACTGAATGTACATGATATAATATAATATACATTCAGTACACAAATAATGTACATTTAGTATATTAAAAATGTGTTTTTGTTATGATCCATACAACACTATGTGGACCATGGCCTACGCAATAATTTGCCTCCCCTACCTCTTCCATGTTGCACTCAAGCCCTCTTTAATTTCTTGGCACTTTCTCCCCCAAGTAACCCTCACCCTACTCAATCGACCAGTCAAGCCCCATAGGTTAAAGCCTTAGCTTGGGCGGCCCATCAATAAATTTTTATTTATGGGATTTAATGTGTGAATTTATAGTATAAATTTTTATTGATGAATTGAATATAATCAAATTTATAACATTTTTATAACTAGAGTTTGGTGTTTGTATTTTGGTATATGTATTACTAGTTGTGAACTTAATCATGCATATACATTGCAAAATGAAAACGTTCTTATGAACTTTATGGTCTAATATAATGGTATAGGTTTGAGTTGTTTTATGGTCTAATATAATGGTATAGGTTTGAGTTGTACAACTAGTAATACATATACCAAAAATTATGAATTACTAGTATGGGAGTTTTTAAATGTAAATTTTAAAAATTATGAGAATTTTACAATACTATATTTGATAATTATATAATGTTGTATGTTAAAATGATATAATCCTAAAGTAATGGCCAATGACTTTGATGGGGCCATGGGACCCGGGGGCCCATTTTATTGGACTAAGTCTTGGCTTAGGGGTGGTGAAGGAAAGAGGTTGGGCTCAAATCTTGTTGGGCTAGGGAGGCATCTGGCGTGGAGGAAAGCAAGTAGGAGCCCAAGAGGGAGCCTGCGGCGGTTGAACTGGGTGGAGCCTGTGGCGGTTAAACCGGGTGGAGCCTGTGGCGGTTGAACTGGGTAGAGCCTGTGGTTTGCGGTCGAACCAAGTGGAGCCTGTGGCGGTTGAACTGGGTGGAGCTTGTGGCGGTTGAACCGGGTGGAGCCTGTAACGGTTACCGGGTGGAGCCTGTGGCGGTTGAACTAGGTGGAGCCTATGGCGATTGAATCGGGTGGAGCCTATGGCGATTGAACCGAGTGGAGCCTGTGGCGACGGTTGAACGGGATGGAGCCTGTGGTGGTTCAACCAGGTAGAGCCTGTGGCGGTTGAACCGGGTGGACCCGAAGGTGGTTGGACTAGACGGGGTGTGTGGTGGTTGGGTTGAAGATGGCAGGGTTGTTTGCGGTGAAGGGGGACAGTGGCGGAGGCCCGAGCGAAGGCGAAGAGGTTAGGCGGCTGATGTGGCATCGTGGTCAAAGGGGTGTCGGCACATGGCGCCTTGCGCGTGCAGAGCGGGTTGGCTGGACGTGCATGAGGTAGGACATGGGGTAAGGGGTGTGTGGTTGGTCAAGGGGGAGCGGAGGTAGGGGGTACGTGGTTGGTGGAGGAAAAACCCCGCCTTGCGTTCAACAAGTGGATGGTGAAGATTGAGTGTGCGGTAGTATAAACAGACGGGCTTACGGTCTATTTAGGAGACCAATCAAGTCATGAAGACTTCTCCAGTCTAGTGGTCCAGGTCTTGTCCGCCGCGTGGCAGAGACAGTGGTCAATCCCCAACAAGGTTCTTTAGTTATCTGTTGGCTTTATTTATTAGCTAGTCCTTAAGATCATTACTTATTATATTTATTCCCCAATCCTTCACCTATTAGTTTATTTATCATTTGGATTGTCATTTTTGGGCCGCTATTTCTTGGGCTTTGTACGTGCCCCGTTTGGCCTCACACCCCACTTAATAACATTATTATTTCCCTATTTTGCTTAATATTCTTTATATCCGGTTTATGGTGGACCCAATCCCAATAAAATCATCAGACTTTGTGGTCTAGCTAGTGGCATAAGGTGGCTCTCCCAATCGGGAGGTCATGGGTTTGAGCCTCAATGAGGGTGATATTGACTCTTTGGGCTTTGTGATGTAAATATATTTAATTTTTTAATAAGTTGGGTAGATATCAAAACATACTAATTAATTTTTATTTTTAATATAAGGTATTGCCGCAAAAAAGGTGAATGCGTGGGTGGAACGTGATTTTTATACCTGAAGGTCACTAATTTAAACTTTGGTAACATCTTTCTAGTGCATTTTACATCTCTTGTGTAATTTTCAGGCTATTACAAAAGAGAGAGAGATTTACTTAATACACACCATTAAATAGTGATTGTGAATTTTTCTCATTGCCAAAAAAAAAATCCTAAAAATTATACGGAGTATATTGTAACACAAAATTTACTATATCCTTGAAAAATAAAACTACATGTATTCTCAGTTTTTACTCAATTATTTATTCCTTACTCACATGCTCTAATTAATCTAAAACAGAAAGTGTGCTATAATTTTTATTATTTTCTCTCTCTAATAAAATGCGAATATATGATGAGAATTTTACGCCAGTCCAATAATTCGCCCACCGCGGTTTCAATTTAAAATACTATGAAATCAAAATTGAAACCTTATGAGTTTCGATTCTAATAGTACATGATTTGATTGGAACTGAATCGAGGTCATTTCTGAATTCACTTACCAACTTTTATTATTGAGGCACACATTTAAGAGATGTGACAGTTCCATGGTGGCGTAGGACTATATTTTTCTTAACTGGGTTAGGCACTGCCAGTCTGTCATGGTAGTCCATTTCTTGATATAACTTTGAATTAACTGTGTAATGTGTAGTATTGATTTACGTACGTGAAATAATTTTTTACTTTTTCTTTTTATAGCTGTCTCGATCAAAATTTACAACTTTACAACTTAAATGGCAACTTTAAAAGATTATAATTAAAATTTGTATATTTATTATTAGACCACAAAATTTTTAGTGAGCAAAATTATTTTAAAATATAACATATTGTCTATTAGACCATTACTTTTCATTTTCTCCAATTATTTGTGGATTCTGAGTGTCTCACTCAATCTCAAATTTAGTTTTTTTTCAATGATTTGAATTTTTCTATTTTTTTTTTGTGAACCCACCAATTTAAAAAAAAACATATTTTAATTATTTCTTTATTTATTATCACTCTAAAAATTATAATTGTAACTATATAATTGTTACTCCGTACTATTTATATTTAAACTAAACATGCCAAAATTTAATTTAATTGATAATTATAAAATTATAATTCAAATAATATGTTATTAAATTATATATTATATTTAAAAATTACATTGCATAAATTTTAAAAATTTTACTAACAAAATTAAATAAGAAAAATTGTATAAAAAAATAAAATTGGTCGTTGCTTGCAAAGCAACAGTTTAAAAAAATAAAAATAAACAAAGCAAAAAAATTCATATTGTAGCCACTCAGAAAGCGTCCAACAGGCGCATGTCGTTGGGCGTAGGTGTGCATTTATGCGCGCCATTTACCTTATGTTTTTTTCTGTTAAAATTTTCACTTGTAAGAGTAAAATTTCTCAAAAAACTCATCCTACCATCAATTTAAAAAAAAAAAAAAAAACTCAATTACACATCAATTTTTTATACCAGGATGAGAGATTGAGAGTGTTCAATTGAACACATTGACTAGACCACAAGTTCATTGACATTTTAGTTTATATAATTAGTATTGGTAGATTTAATTATATATATGTATATATATATATTATATTAAAAATTTGTTCTATTTATTTTTTCTCCTCTTTGTATTTAAAAAGATAAATAAAAATATCCTTTAATTTTTTCTTATAAAAATTTACTCAAAAACAAAGTGGGCCCTAATGAAGAGTCCATCAAAGTCATGATCAATATCTAAATTCACTTCCCTACAAATTTCATATCTAAAAATCATATAGAATCTACACCACAGCTACATTAATCATGGATGCTAATTAAAGGGGAAAGCTTCTATTCCAATCCCCACCAAATTTCTTTATTCTCATTACTAACTTTTGACTTTAATCAAAACAATTAAATGATTAATCACGTTACACGTACAAATCCAATCCAAAAATATATGAAAAGAATGAACTTAAATTTGTGTGATTCAGCATATTTGATTAATACTAAGATCGATACTTTTAACTAATATATTAGAATTCATAGACGATATGATACAACTTGATCATCCTTTAACACTGGATCACAAAGTGACAACAAAAACGGATGATAAATATGTTAATGAATACAACAATGACACGTATATTGATGGACATTATCCTTAGCCCACAAGTAACAAAATTATATTCTATCTCGGATATATTCACATTAATTTCAACAAGAAATTCCACCAGAAAACAGTGGGTAGTTTGTTGGTTCAACAGTCAAAACGCGGAAGCCGAATTCCGTGACCAGAAGAGATCGGAACCGTCCAGTTCACATGAGTTTCACATTTGCTTTCATTTCTTTATTAATGGAGATCAAATCAGAAGAGATGAGATGAGAAGAGCGATCTGTTTCTATCTTTTTTTCTCATATCTCAGCTTTTAGTGCACGTACTGAAACAACTAACATAGCAGAAGCAAGCAAGCTTTCGGTGCACAAATAATGATTCCGATCCCATGAAACCAAATTAAAACCTCAAATTTTCAAACCTTGGAAACGTCAAAAGCTGCACTCAACGTTTGAAAGAAGCGGCTAGCTTGACACTGAAGGCAAGTATATATATAATCTTTCTCTTTCTCTCACGCACATGTATATGTATTCTTATATATGTTTGACAATAATTGCAATGCTTATATATATATAGTTGCAATTAATTAATTACTCTGTTCTTTCTCTGTTCTCTGTCAAACGTATGGAGCCTTGCAAGCCGCCCATTTTACTTTTATGTCTATCTCGTTGACCTTTTTGTTTTGTCCCTTGGTGTGTTTTGGCCATATGCTGAATTAGTAGTGGGTTTATAGGCTCCCTTCGGATTATATCATATAATTAAATTTAGAAATGCCACAAGTAACGGGTAAGTTAGGATCATTAAGTTAGGATAGTTAAGATCTCATTATTCCAGGTTGTACGTTACATAATTTTCCTCTTGAGAAAGTTAAATTTCTAACTCCAAGAGCTCCCACCCCAACTTCGAGAAAAAACATCAGGGAGGAAGCAAATCATAATTACTTAATTGACCACAGAGACTAGTCATTTGTTTACTGGCACAATAAACCCTTCACTTTCTGTATTACATAATTAAACTTAGAAATGGAACAACTTAAACTAGTAGTGATTAAGTTAGGGTCCCACCTTCCTATCCCACTAACTGTTCAAGTTATATCACATAATTTAATTTGAAATAGAACGACTTAAATTACATTAAGTTAATGTAATTCAATTACTTATGTGAGAGTTTTTTGGGCATGTGTGTAAATTAGGGTGGGTCCCATGAATGATTCAACTTATATCACATAATTAAATTTAGGAATTAAATTGATAGTGTAAATACACAGTAATGTTCCAAATACCTACAAACTAAGGGGTTAGGTTGTCTTTGGGCCCTATTATAGTTCGTTTGTTGGGTTAAGTCTCGAGCTCGCGAAGGTTAGAGGGTTCTAAGCTAATACGTGGTAGGTGAAAATGCCAAAAGTTTTCCCTCTAACCTTAATTGCGGTATTTATAACAGATGGAGGGGGACACATGCCGGACTCTCAGCATGATTGACGCGTGTCATACATGCCGTCGGTGGGCTCAATAACCGGGCCACAATAGCTACGTGTGCCTAGATTCCCATTGCCTATTGGCTATTGGGATGGGGTTGGGTTAAGGTTAGGAATCTAGGTCCAAATCCTAAAGTAGTCCGGCTTAGGATGATCGTCTCGATCTAAAGGAGTCGGTTCTTAAGCTAATGATCGATCAAGATCGGGAATGATTTCTCGTGACCTGATCGGATATCGGATACCGAGTAAGTATACGGTACGTAGAGAGAAGTATATTCCCAGATACGCACATTAATCTAAATTTAGTCATAGAGGAGTCTTTTGCCTTATGTTGAATTAGTAGTGGGTAAGTTAGGTCCCACCAATAGTTCAAGTTACATCACATAATTAAATTTAGAAGTGAGGTTGTATAAATCAAATGCTAAAAATTAATGCAATTCTGATTATACTAGAAGAGATTTGACTAAAGTACAAACTTATATATATAATTAAATAGTTGTTTGGTTATGTTATATATATCCTAAATCCTAATTTAGCTAATGTGTTTCTATTATTAATTTATATTTTTGCATATATGTTTGCGTGCATCTATATGATCATTATCTAGAAATCTAGATAGAATTAATAAAAGCCAACTATTAATTATTAGAAGTCAAATAGCTATAGTCTGGATAATTCATTTTGTATTCATACCCTTAACCTTTTTTTAGTAAGCCTTTAGGATTGGTTATGAATTGATATTTTAATATCATAAGTAGGTTGTTTTATGAGTTCATTCTCATGGGACGATCCGACCCGATCCACTTATAATGTGAAGCAAAAATTAGTCCTCAAATAGGAAAGAAATAAACACCATCCACCATAAGGGTAGAAGGGTTTTTTTTTTTTTTTTTTAATTACAATTAGATTTTTTTTATAACCTAAGTTTTTGATTTCGTCAGGCTATATATACCTTACACCCCATGAATTCACCCCATACACATGAGAAGATAAATTGAACCATCAAACAAATTAATGAAAAGTCACAAATAATCAAAATTCATAACACGTCGTTCATGTTTTATGTTAGAAAATTAACATTACTTTAAGAGAATATTATGTCTATTTTTGAGAGCGTGAGACTCTCATAGGTAAAAAATTATTTTTTTAAAAGAGAAATTTTATATTATCATGAGTTACAATGTCGTGTACTTTACAAAGTTATACTTCATGTTTTGAAAGTTACACAATTTTCTTATTTATTTTTGCATTGTCAGAGTACAAGATAATCTTGTGAAATAAATATATAGCATTAATATTATACGTAACTTACAACACTGTAAATATTCTTTTTAAAAATTGATAATTATTAGAGTTACATTTTTTGTCACATTCTCAAAAGTTTTATTCTCTCAAATTCTTAAATAGTGTGAGATAATTCACGAAATTTTTTTTTAGTACTACTGACTCTATTTCCATATGGGAGTGTAAACCGGGTGCCACTAGATCACAAGTTCTTTGGCTAATTCACGAGAATTTAATGTAAAGCTAACAATGCAAATCCTACGCTAATTGCAATGCCACATTACAAGACAATGTGAACATATGCATTACAAGACAATAATGTGAACATACATATGTAGTATGTAGGAAAACAAACTCACTTCAAAGTGGAAAGACAAAAAGAACATATATATAAAGTGATGATATCATGCAATACGCACAAAAAAGTTGCATATATCTTGCCTTTCAAGTATGGTATTAATTACCAACTTTTTTCCCACTTCAAATTAATTCATCATAAAGCAAACGTGTTCATTGTATGCACCCTAAATATATCATCACAGTTCTAGATATATCATTAAGTATCATTGCCTCTCAAGTCTTGATCTTTGCTTTTTCCTAGTTACTAAGCCACTCATCACTTTCCGGCGCTAAAAAGTTTGTAAAAATATTTTACTTAAATTAAAGGAAATTATTTATTAGGACTCTTTTTTTGTACAGAGAATTAAATATTTTTTTTTTAAATACTGGTTTTTTGTTTTTTGTTTTTTGTTTTTTGTTTTTTGTTTTTTATTTTTTATTTTGTTGTTCACTCCTTAACATGCATTATGCTTAACATATATTATCGATTTAAAAGGTTAAGAAGTATTTTCTTTTCTTATTTATATTCATTGATTTTATGTGATTGATCAAATATGAAAAAACTATAAAATAATGCACTTTAAGCTTCAAACTTAATTATGCACCTTAAGCAAGAAAATAATGTACTTAAAGCTTTAAGCATGCACACCTTAAGAGTTAAACTGATGCACCGGCCTTAAACTAGAAAGTGACACACCTTAAACTTTTTCAAATGCACCGTTGTAATTATAGAAATGTTGCGCATGTTTTACCTTAATTTTCAATCGTGCACTATTATATAGATCATGAGTGTACTTCTAGTTATTCGCGGATGCGCACAGAGTATATGTTCTCATATGACATGTCCTCTTCCCCTCTCTCTCTCTCTCTCTCTCTCTCTCTATATATATATATATATATATATATATATATATATATATACGCACACAAAGTAGGTTAACCTACTATATATTTTTATGTTTATTATTTTTGAAAAATCATAATTGAAAACCGAATTGCCTTGTATTTAACGACATTTAAACTGTTTTGTTGATAAAGAACAAAAAATGGTCATGTCACAATAATACTAGGACCAAAAGTTAATGTTTTGATAAAAAAATGATTAAAAATGAACTATCACCTATAAATCTAGGACAAAAAATAGAATTAACTCTTTACAAATAAGTATGAGTATTCTAACCTTGTAGTGGTGGAAGTTATAGATCAGAAGATCAAGATACCTTTTGAGAACACTCATAAGTTCTAGATGGTATATTTTTTATTTTTTATTTTGTAACAAGAGCAATGGAAGGATCGTCATTACCTTAAAAGTCTATTTGCCATCCTATAAACATATATTTAGTTAAATAGTTCTATTATATAGGCTTTAATTTCAAATTCTACTCCTTCAATCAAACTTTACGATGTGGTAAGATTGGATAGGACATCTTTATCTTGTGGGTCACAGAGAAAGTTAATTAATTAGGGAGTACATGTAATATTTTTCTTAGTTTAAAATTGAAACTAAATACCCAGAAACTTAGTATGACCAAAGTCTTAAATGAATAGTTTAGTCAAACTTGCATCACTTAATTAAAGCATTAGTAAGAACAATATATATTTTATATGAAAAAATCTTACAGGCAACACATATACATTTATAGATGTATCAAGAGGAGATGGATGAAAAATATATATTCTAGCACTATTGAGAAATTACACTATTATATTCTCAGCCACTAACTATATATCTATACTAGTAATGAAGAAGAAAATTGAATTAACCATAAACCCTAATTAAGAATAGCTTAGCTTGTGTATGTATAACTTTAATCTACATTAATTAAACTCAAAATTAAAAACATACGATATATGTTTTGTGTATGTATATAGTAACTAGGTTATACTTGTTTATGACTGTAGTCCATGATGAAGAATAACCAGTATAAAAGCTGTTGCAACCATTTCTGTACATCAAGTAATTACACCATTCTTTTCATATAGAAAACCCTTAAATTCAACTGGCATTGCATGCATTTCATCAAACGTATATAACGTAACATACATAATTAAAAAGCAACATTTAATTTGCTTGTAAGGCTTAATATATAACTTGAAAAACAAATTAAAAACATAATCCGTGCATAAAATATAGTCCTAATAAAAACAAAATTAAAACACACGAAGAAATTAATGTTTATTATTATGGATGGGATGATTTTGTGACGTTCTTGATATCAAACTCCTCCCAATTATCCTCAGGAGCATCAGTACCCGAAGCGGAGGAGGAAGTAGTCCCGTACGGAAACTGAGAAAATGGGAATTGCTGCTGAGAAACAAAGGGACGAAACATGGAAACCTCGTAGTTGTTGGGAAACAAGTTGAGGTAGTTATTATTATCGTTTGTGGTCGGGCCTTGGCCGTGGAGAGTAGCGTAATGCTGCGCCTGGGCCGCGGCGGCGTAATGATGATGATGATATTGCGGCAGGGAGAAATGGTGGTGGGAAGGAGAAAGAACCGAAGCCGCCGTCGCATGAAACTGATGTTGTTGCTGTTGTTGTTGTTGGAGAGTAGTGGCGGCTAGGTATCCGAAATCGGTTTTTCCTTGAACCCTTTCGGGGAAATTGAGCTTGGCTTTGTTGCCTTTGAACCTCAGCGCCGCTTCATCGTACGCTAAGGCTGCCGCTTCGGCGGTGTCAAAGGTTCCCAGCCAAACCCTCGCCGCCTTCTTCGGGTCTCTGATTTCGGCCGCCCATTTTCCCCATGGTCGCTGCCGTACTCCTCTATAATGTCTCTTCCTTTGCCCCCCAGCTTCTGTATATGCATTCAAATTTCTTTCCATTATATCCTTTTTTTCTTTTGTTACATACATATAATAAAATTGAAAATTAAACTTATGATGACATTCAATTCCATCTCAACTAACTATTCAAATTCAAACAAATAAGAAAAGTACACATATACTATTATTATTATTATTATACAAAAGACCCCCTTTTTTTAATACATACTAAATTAGAGAATATGTATGTTAGGTTTCAATTTGACTTATAGTTTAAATTGACGGAAAGAATTCGATGATGTTTATTATTTTATTATATACAAGTATTATGTTCAACATATACCTAATTTATGTAAATTATTGACTTATTTAAATTAACATAAGGGCTGCGTTTATTCCATCAATCAATGCTAGTTGAACTGAAACTTTGATGAAGCTAGCTAGCTAAGCAATTTTAAATATATACCATCTAGCTAGCTCTAATTACCACATCAAAGATTTCTATATTTTGCTTAATAATAATTCAATATCTATCACGATCGAGTTAATATATAAATATATAGTATACCTTGTTGTTGAATATTGGGTTGTTGAGTTTGGGGCAGTAGTGAATTTCCATGCAAGGTGGGATTAGGTTGGGAGGTGGCGGTAGTATTGTTGTTACCAATGACTTGAGAGAGGGCAGAAACCATGGCAGTCATATCATGAAGAGACCTGGCGGAGTACACCGGGAAAATGGACTCCGCCGTGGAGCCCTCTTTCTCCTCCGCTTCATCGGAAGAAAAGGGCCTCTTCCCATGTTGTCGATCCACCGTTTATGTTCTTGGATTACACTCAAATAATGCCCAAAAGAAGTTCTCACCTCATCAATTCAAACACCGCAGCGCAGCTAGTATAGTACGTAGTTATTAGTTTGAATAATAAAATAATAATAAAACAAAAAGATAGAGTTTGATTTTGTGGGAAGGGAATATATATTTGGAGAAGAAGAAGATGGAGATGAAGAATAAAGCGCTCCAGTGGGGGCGGGCGGAGGTGAAGCTAAGGTAGAGGAAGAATTAGGTTTTATAACGACACATCTTTGTAGTAGTAAGTGTGAACAACACCAGTCGTTCAAACTATGCTCTCGCTTTCTCTTTTTCCTATTTCTTTTTATTATTATTATTATTATTGATTTTTATGGAAAACTAGTATTTTACCCAACGGTATAAAAAATTTAAGTATAAATGTTATGGTTACGTTATTTTGACTATAAACTTAACTAATTAAAATTATAAAAAAAAATTAAGGCATAAAAATTACAAATTATTAAAATTTCTTTGTAAATTATTAAAAAAAAACTAATCAAAATTACAAACTATTAAAAAAGTTAGTATACATATATATAATAATAATAATAATAATAATAATAATAATAATAATAATAAACATAATAAATGTTATATCCTTCATTTATATCCGTTTTTTTTTTCATTAAGTTTTTTTGTGCATTATGTTATAAAAGTTGTACTACATAATATTTTGGACAAATATACCCCTACTGTTATAACTTCCGTTAACTTTTCAACTATTGTTACTATGCCCATGCATCCACCATATATTTTCTTATCTTCTTCAATAATAATAATAATAATAATATACACATTAAATATTAGAGTTATATATTAGTTATTTTTAAAAATATAAATATCCAATTTATAAAAATATTTTACATTATTATTATTTACTATATTAAAATTTAAATAAATTTAAAATTTTAATATAAAATACTAATATTGGGCACCTATTTTTTGCGCATCGCGCATAAAAAAGACTAGTATTTATGTATGTATGTATGTATGTATGTATGTATATATACATATACATATATATATATATATATATATATATATATATGTATGTATATATGTATATCTAAATATATATACATATATATATATACATATATAAATATATATACATATATATATACATAAATATATATACATATATATATATATATATACATATATATACATATATATATATACATATATATATACACATATAAGCATGACATTTGTTGACACACATTTGTATTTATTACGTATAATATTTTTATAGTATATATTTGATACAACCATCTTGTACAAAAATTGTACTAAGATAACTCTTAATGTACAAATAATAGGCTACTGTGGTTAGGGGCAATAGTTCAATTAATTTGATTAATTAATTTTGAATCCAACTAATTGAATTTTTATTTTGAGAAATTGTTACTTAATAATCAACCAAACTATATTATACTTTTACTAATTCGATTAATTGGTCCATAACCAAATTTTTATTATATATAATTTAGAGATAAAGACACCATATTGATAGAAGAACAAGCAATCCCTAGGAATGACATTCTTAGTAGCAACTAATTATTCGGCACAATTATCATAAATTAGTGACAAAATTTGAAATCAACGCAATTATTGTCACAATTTAGTAATTTTTGTTACGTAATTATACTACGTCACAAATATTTGTAAAAATTTCATCACAAAAAATGACAATATTAGTGACAAAAATATTTTTTTTCTTCTCACAATTGTTTCTCATTTATAATGGTACTAACCAATTGTATTTTTATTGACAAAATATGTTGTCACAAATATTATAAACAATAGTGACCAACAACTATTTGTCACAAAAAAATTATTAAAATTTGTGTCCACATTATATTTTGTCACAACTACATTCGTTCCCGCCATAATTATAATGCTGCCAAAATGCACATACATTTAGTGACAACGTATGTTACGATAATATTATTCTAGTAATAGTGACAACTTACTAGTAACAAATACTCACTTGTGTTAATTATCATACTATACGTGACCAAAAAAAAAAGGTTATCACAATTATCCAACAGAATAGTGTCGAATTATTTTTTTAGTCACAAAAAGTGTATTATGTGTGACTAAATTACAAAGTGTCACAAAAGATTTGTCACTAAATGTCTTCATTCTTGTAGTGCTTCCTACGTCATAATCTCATTGCATAATGATGCATTCTATACTACCACAATAACTTAATTGCACATGACACATTACCAAATACAAATAAATAATTTTTTTTAAAACAAGTACTGATGATAAAAACAATGACAATACTACTCGAAAGAGAATTAAAAAGACTTATATAGAAATTTAAACGAAAAAGTAGTATTTACTTATAGTATTATTTTAAAACTAACTGTTTAAATTAACTTTTTTTATAAAATTGTAAACATTTATTTTAGTGAAAATTATAATCAATCTCTCATATATTATCTTGCATTCATAAACTTTGAATTACCGATTTAAATAAACAAATTCAACATTCAATTACATATGCATGAACATCTCCTATATAATCTTGCATTGATATATTTTGAAATACTTATTTAAAAGTAAACATTGGTATTATCTCATTCGCGCAATACACGTAAAAAACTAGTATAATAGCATGACATTTGTTGACACATACTAAAAAGATAAAATATTAAATTATACAGTGTTATTAAATTTTATATATAAAAATGTGATATGAGCTTTATTCATATATATATATATATATATATAATTTTTAATTTAATAATTATGTTGATTTGATTTGTAATTACTAATATAAATATTTGTAATTAAAATAAGAATTTATATATATATATATATATATATATATATATAGGCATTACAAAAATAAAAAATAAATCAATTGACACTAAATAATATAACATAATAAAAATTAGAAGTTTTAATATAATAAATGTTAGGCCAATATATATAATTACATTTTTTTAAAAAGATTTAGGCCAAACCTATCCCATTGCTGCAACCCATTTCCCCAAAGCCCATTCACACTTTTGTAGAGAAAAATTTGTGGCCTTGGATTTGACTTTATTATATATAAAGATAAAAATAAAGATTGTACAATGTAACAAAGATATCATCATATCACTACTATTATAACGAAAGTACAAGAATCATACTCTACCACTCGATCACTCTGGAAATAAAGAGTATTTTTGCTTCAGGTGAATAATTGACGTTCTCTTGAGGATTTAACGATAAATGTATACTTAAGTTTTACTAGTACAAAAATTTCTTTAAAAAACTAGCTCTAAGAAAGATCATTTCACGCAAAATAGAAATAGACTAATAAAAGTAACAATTAAAACAAATAGCAATTAGAACGAATAACAATTAATAGAAAAGGCAGGGGAGGATAGGAGTTTAGCCAAGGCTCAAGTAACATGGCTAAATCAGGAACAATAATGGGAGTCAATGTTAGGAATCAATTAACCTACTTAGATTTGATGATGTTATGCTTGTATTAGGACCTTAGATACCCCAATTTTTTTTTATCTTTAGTCTAGGCCAAATACTTATTAGAGATTTTCTTGTAAATCAGCTTGAGTACATGTGTTCAAGCTGATCAGCTAGCCATTGCTAAAGTATCGGGTATAGTAAATAAGCATAGTTGAAGACAGTGGACTAGTGAATAGTGAATCAACAAAGCAATTCAAAGCACAAGTAGATCATTAGAACAGTTAAAAGCTGGGTATTAGACTATTAGGAGAGTCCTAAATCATCTCATCAGCGAGAGTTTCCAAAGCAAATCAGTTGGGTCTGAGAAAATCTTATGATGAAGACACATAGCTTTATCTAAGTTGTTGATGAAGAAAGACAAAATGTTGCACGTTCCTTTTCAAATTTGCGCTTACTCTGAGGAAAATGACAAAAATTGTTACGCAAGAAGACTAGCAGTACAATTGCAGTGCGTTGGATATAGTGACAAATTTGGACACCTATCGCACTGGGGTAACAGACAAATTCAAAATTCCTGAAGAATTACCAGTCTGCCCTCACTTCTGTCCTATAAATAGAGGACTCCGAAGCTCAGAAAAGGTGGCCTTCCTCATCGCAGAAATTTGCTAAGTCCCATTATTGAAATTATTCAAGTGTTGTGCAAGTAAAGCTAAGAGAGACGAAACTTTAACGTTCATATCCAGTGCAACCAGAGCTTCGCAATGAATTTCTAAGTTCACTGTCCATTTGTTTATGAAAGCATGCAAACAAACAATTGCAACTTTTGGAGGTTGTGGTTAAGATCTTGTTACTAATCTAAACCTTGAATAGAATTGAAAGACAAGTTGTTACAAGTGCTCAACAGGCACAGGGGAACCATAGCTTGGAAGATCTCAGACATCAAAGAGATTATTCCATCTTTTTGCACTCACAAGATTCTGTTAAACAATATCAAGCCAGTGGTGCAATCCCATAGGAAACTAAATCCCAATATGAAGGAAGTAGTTAAGGCTTAGGCAATTAAACTTCTTGATGTTGGCATTATTTGTCTTGTTTGGTTCCTTCCTTAAGCAGTTGTTCTCACGTTCCGGTGTACCTAGAGCCTTAATTAGTGATCAAGGAACACACTTTTGTTACATACCACTAGAGAGTAGGGTTTGCATTTCTGGTATCGGTTAGGTTTTTTCAGTTAGAGTTTCAGTTTTTCGGTTTTAAAAATTTAAACCATTCGGTTTAACATTAGAGTTCAATTCGGTTTGAAAAAATTTGGTTTCGGTTCACATTTAACTCGGTTCGGTTTAAGATACCAAATTTTAAGATTTCCTAATTTTCTGAACATACCACCAAACAATACATATTCACATAATCACATAATCCATATCCAAAATCTAAACATTATATAACAAAATAGCAATTCAATGTTCAAACATACTACTAAGTACTAATTGTGAGGTAAGGAACAATTGCAGCAAACAATAAAAGTGCAAAGTAGAGAACAAGCTATAAAGAAATCAAATAAAAAATTTAAGAGAAATACCAATGAGAATATGAACTGAACAATGGAGCAGGTATCAATGGACTTAAATTTACTTTTATTTATTTATTTATTTATTATTATTATTATTATTATTATTATTATTATTATTATTATTATTATTATCAGGACCAAACGGTATTTGGTACAGTTCAGTTTTTTACTAAACCGTTCAGTTCGGTTCGGTTTATAAGAACCCCGAACCATTCGATTTTTTTAGTATTTACTAGTTCGGTTCGGTTTATATCGATTCGAATGAACCGAACCGAATTTCCCACCCCTACTATACTAGAGAGAGTATTGAAAAGATATGGCCGGTGTCATCCACAAGCTGGCAATGCCTTATAAAACCAATGGGCAAGTAGAGGTAGCTAATAGGGACATAAAGATGATCGTTGAGAAAATTTTGTGTATTGAAGGTTCATTTTTATGTATACTACCTCAAATGTTTTCAAAAAAAAAATGTATACTACCTCAAATGAATTTTTAGTATATTAAAAATGAATATTTATCCATGGTCGTCCATGTTGCAATGTGAACCATTGTCCATAATATAATTTGCCAAGGAATAGATTTACCAAATGAATATCATCGAATATTAACTGCGAGTTTTTCTTGTCACGAACAAAAAAATAATTTTTTTTAAAACCAACTAAAAATATCGCATCACATCAATAATAAAAGACAAAAACTTGTATGAGACTGTCTCACTATAAGATGGTTCTGATCGGGTCAGGTCTGTTAATATGAAAATATAATACTTATACGCATAAATGTAATACTAATTAGGAATGAAGTGTTTATTACTTATATGAGAAAATGTAATACTTTTACTTTTTCATTTAAAAGTATTACATTTTTCCTCAAAAGTATTATATTTTTTCTTTATTTTTTCTCAAAATATTATATTTTTCTTTATAAGTAACAAATACTCGTCAACGTTACTTATTAGAAAAAATGTAATACTTTTAATAGAAAATATAATACTTTTACATCAAAATATAAAGGTATTGCATTTTTTTCTTATAAGTAACAAATATTTTATTCCTAATTAGTATTACATTTACGCATATAAGTATGACATTTGTATGTTGATCAAACACGTCTCACCGATAAGGAACCATAAAGCAGTCTAACACATAATAAAATATTTTGACAAAATATGTTTTTGTCATTAAAATTTTACTCTTTAGAAAAGAGTACTATAATCTATGGATTAAAAAAAGCATTTCTTTTCACAATTCAGTCTATTGATTGTTTAATTTGACAGCCGTAGACCGTAGTGGAATAAAACCAACATCTCTGTTTTCAAGGGTTGCTTTGTTTTTTTATTTGACTTTGCAACACACTGTCATGTTGGACAATTCTACGTATTTTATATGGTTTACCCTATTTCTGTTTTATTTTTATATTACTCCGTAACTATTTACTTTTAGCGATATTATAAGAAAAATATCAATTAAGTTAACAAATTATATTTTAAAAAAATTATTCAAACCATTAAACTTGCAAAATGATGCCATTAAACAACTTTTTACTTGATTTTGCCGATAAAAGTTGAGTTGCTATTGACTTGAAAGTAACATGTTATTTTATATTTTATAATATATTTAAAATTTATATGGCATTCAAATTAAAGCTTATGTGACTCTTTATTAAAAATTTTAAAAATAAATAAAAATTAAGTGTTGACTTTTTTTTTAATGACAATTGACAAACAAACAATCACGGTTCTGGATAAAGAGCAGCCCTGATTTTTTGTCCAACTTTGGATGAAAGCCATCGTTATATCGTGGACCAGGGTCCGCAGTGCACTGTGAACCCTTGTTCAATATACAGAATGACTTCATAAGGTACAAAATTTATATTCATAATGCATAGAATTATATAGCTGAGAACACATAAATAATTAACATAATACACAATTTTATAACTTGAATTCTAAAATTGTGAACATAAAATTCTAAAATTGTGAACATGGACTCGAGTCCACCTTACAAGGTAGACCCAAGTTCATAGCATAATATGCACCATGGCTTCATCTAGATTTGGACAAAGTTTCTCGCGGACTTTTTCAATCAATGACACCTAAGCTTATGTGTGTGTGTGTGTTTTTTTTTTTTTAAATAAAGAAGTCACATAATCACATTTGGATGTTACATGAGCAAATTTTAACAGTTTATCTTAATTATAGTACTCGGTAGTATATTAAATATGTCAATTGCATCATTTTTTGCAAATTCAAAGTTCAATTGGAGTTTTTTTTTTTTATAGTTTGACGATTTAGTTATTTTGTGAATAGTTTGAGAGTTTATTATTGACACCTATACTTATTATAATTTAAATGTACATGGTTAATTTTGCAGAAGTTACAAATTATAAAGTTGATATGAAAATTGTTTAATTTCAGAAGATAGAATATAATTATAAAATTTTTGTAAGACAAATTGATTTTCTTTTCACCATTAAACCTTAACCATATAAAGATAATGATGTTAGACTTGTTGGGACTTAAGGGCATGATGTATTGATGTATGGCTATTCCTCTAGTTGTCAACGACATGATCTGCTCTCGCTGTGTGACATTCCATCAATTTGACTTGCAAGGCAAAGATATGACTAGAGGAGTTCCATCGCTATCTGGCTGTCTGACAAAAAAAGTAATGTCTAGAGCTAATTCTGTACTTAAAATACAGGAGAAAAATGACTATTGAATATTTAATACAAACAATATTACTTGGAACAAAATTCCATTATGTTTAAGAGAAAACAACATTTTTCCTTCTCCCATATGCAATTTACACTTGGTTAACCAAACCAAACCAAACCAAACCGTGTAAATGCAGCCAGTAATATAGAATGGTAAAGCAGAAAATAACATCACCAGGTAGCTGTGTCTAAATAACAATAAATTGGTAGTACTATGAATCCATCCTAATTCAAGTAGCTGTGTCTCAATAACAATACATTGTATCTTATCACTGTGATGAACATTAATGGCATGAACAATGTAATTATGAACACTAGTCTTGAAGCTCTTCGTGGTTGATGAGTTGGTCTCCAGATATATAATTTCGTGGGAGGAACTCTGTTCCCTTAGATCATGTAAAATTATGAACAAAATCCACATTTTGAGCAATGATGAACATTGCACACTATTCCTAGGAAGTTACAAAAGGGTGGCTTAATGGGAAGCAAATATTGGGTGATTCTAGGTGCAGGCCAACATAGAAATAGCAAGCAAAGAGAATCATTTTAAATATTTCTGTATGTACACTGCATAGTATGATTATAGAGTTGGATGAGCACGCCAATATCCCAAAAATTGAGAAGGCAGTTCTGCTAAAAGCCACTGAACAACAGATATCTCTCCACCTGCAAATTCATGCAAAACAAAATCAGGTCATATAATGTTAGGTTTTCACAAAAGCCACAGAACAAAGCCTCATTTTGGTCCATGTAATTTTTTCGCCAAGTTGAAATATTAGTAGCTCCATAGCTTTTGATGTTGTAGCTTACTTTGCACTTCCCGGAATGGGACAAATTGGACTATATCACGGGATGCGACCTTGCCCTGAGAATTTTCGAGTCTATCCGCTTTATCAGCATCTAAAATCTGAAATAGAGATTGATATATATATAAAGAAACTCGTGTAAAACAAAAGGCTGCATGTGCCTTTATTATGAAGGCAAGGATAACAAGAATACCTCCATTTCCTTGAAGTCAGCTCCTCCCACCCCAACAATAAGAATTGACAATGGCAGATCTGATGCCCTAATAATGGCATCCTTAGTTTCTTCAAGATCTGTGATCACTCCATCCTATAAAATATTAATGAGAACAAAAAAAATAAAGTTAGTTTGGACAGGGGTGGACAGTCCCATTCAATCTATTAGAATGAGATTACTCATTTTCAACTCAAATTTTGTTTGAATTATGTCTCTAATGATATTTCACAATCATTCAATATTAGAGGCATACCGTTATTATTAACAACACAAAATATTTCCGCTCTTTTATTGCTGCAGATTGGCCTGCTATTTGTGCTGCTGCATTTATTACTGGTCCAAATAAAGTTGGTCCTGCAAGTGACACATTGAAAAGGGCACTCATATATGCCATCATAATTCCCTGGATTCCTTCGACCTGAAATATGAAAAGATTTCCATGTAAGACATAGCCTAGCAAATGAAACACAACTTAAGAGACTTAAGGTGAATTAAGTGTGTCAACCAAATGTTTTCCACGTGACAGATTTTACCTCACAGTAACTGTTGCTTCCATTCAAGTTAAAGCAATGTGAAACTGGGCCATCAATTGGCCTTGCTCCAAACCCCCATGCTGGAAAGCGTTTGTCTGAATCATAAAATTGCAATACCCCTCCAACCTCTGTGATTGCCTGAAATTATAATTTACACACACGCACACACACACACATTTGGTTAGATGTTTTGACTTAAAATAACAGAAGCTTCTAAATCTTGATGGTAACTCACTCTTTGGTATGCATTTGGGCGTCCTGAAGGATCGTTATAATGCAATGAATCAGGTAGGCGTGGATTTCCATTTGAAGCTGAGACAGACAAAATAGAAGTGAGAGGAATCAACTGTACATGTCAATGGATCTTGTGCAGTGGCAGAAGGGGCTAGGCAGGGAAGCCCTCCCCTAACTAGTTTCTCGGAGAGCCCCATTGGTACATAATGAATATAATATTTTGTTAAACCCTTGCTCCATCCACTAAGTTTAAAACAAATGTAAAATATTTTACAATACATTGTTTACTTGACTAAAAAGTGCAATTAGTTTTCCCAATTATAGATTTTGATCCTTTTTTTTAATACTATTGACTCTATTACAAGGTAGAATCTGTTCTATTGCAATCCAAAGAGTTAATACCCCACCACAGGTAGGGTTCAATCCTGTGACCTTCCCTCAAGGAAAGCCAGCCATCTGAGCACAAAGTGCTTGGTAGATTTTGATCCTTAATATCCTTAAAACACAACTATTTACTTTTCCCAGTTTACCCTTTATCTCTATAGATTAACCTTTTTATTTTTTTATTTTCCAATTAACCCTTTATCTTTTTAAGATTAGAGGGGAAAAGTTGAATAGTGACATTTTATTTGTTTCATTAAAAACCATGCCAAAGGCAAATAGAACTTACAATTTCAGACGGAGGGAATATTTTCATGTACAGAAAACATCAATTTTTTTGGTATTACGGTACATTTTAATAACTATTCTGTAGATCTCACCATTATAGAAATTGCTTAGTCGCTTTTATTAGGACAATACATAGTAATAGTTTTTTTTTTAATCAATTTGAGTAATCTTTAAAAAGTGAAACGACTAACCCCTATCACCCTTGAAATCTAGATTGGAGGAAAACTGAAACCCACTATCCATCCCCAATAACTTCAAATATTGTTTCTTGCCACTAATCTTGCGTGCAAATTATCTTACTCCTATTTTCAAGTTTTTGTTATAGACTTAACAGTCATAGCCTTTTGGGGCAATTACAAATATATATCTGCATGAATTCAAACATACCAGTAAAGTCAACAGCCACCATGAAGTTAAGTTCATAACCTGATGCCAAGTAATCAAGGAATGTATGCTGGATTTTCTCAGTGAACTTTTCAACATAAAGTTGACTCTTTAAGACCTGCATTTATGTCGAAGAGCACATTTAGTGGCCAAAACTTGAAAATTTTAACAAATCATCCACTTAAGTTAGTTTTTACCTTAGTTTGAGGAGTAGGTCCAATAGCAGTTGGTACAAAGAAATTTACCCCAGCCCCAGAAGCATGTAATTTTTCTAAATCTGCAAGTGATTTTTGAACCTTTCTGAGCATATATAAGGAGCAAAATGAGATGTTGAATTTGTAGTGGTGTAGAAAGGATACTATGAAAAAGGAAATAGACACATTTACCCAAGTAAGTCATGTTTTCCATTGCTATTGAAGTTGTAACACTCAATAGTCAATTGGCTGTCCTGCAAGATCCAAAAGGAATTCAATTGACAAGTCAATTTTCACTGGAAAGAAAGCTGCATAGCCAAAATTTATAAAGCTACTTCTAACTGTCTAAGCATGTATTGCCTTATTCTATTCAGAGTATACTGCAAATTATAAAGCAGCATATCATTGAATTAATGCAAGCATACTGCAGCCTAGCGCTCATCAAAATTGATAACTGCTTCAAAGGTCATTTCTATAGCAAGTTTTAAGAGTCCCACATTGAAAAATAAGAGAGAAACATATGGGTTTATAAGGCCATGAGTTAGACTAGTTAATTGATTGCATTCAATCTTTTAGTGTGGTTTGACCCATGTGCATTACATCCCAATTTTGTGACCTTGCCTCAATCTTAGATTCAATCTTTTCAAGGGGAGGTTAGCAAGGTAGCTTTATACCTTACTTCCAACTTGTTGAATACTCAAACAAACAGGCTTCCAAATTGGGTTATGGTCATTTTTCAAAACTTCTGTTTTGCAAATGGGAATAACATTTCCACTTTCCGCCGTCTTGGATATCAGCAAAAAGGGGTCCTGCCAGAGACAGTGAATCACATGATGCATCAGCATCCTGTCAGAGGGGAAAAATGAAAGAAAGCAAGTCAATGAGTGCTTACGCTCTTTAAGAACAAATCCTTGGATTCCAAGTCTGAACATCGAAATATAAACTCTATTGTAGTCTTTGAGGCGACACTTTCTTCTGCACATACAGTGAGCTTGCCAAGCTTTTGGCTATGCGATGGACCAGAAGATCTATGTAAAAGGTCTAATGTCAAGCACCTGTTTGATTTTGTGACAATCTGCAAACATAAATAAATAAGTATATAACAAAAATTTCATAAACAACCACATGATTCTAATTCCACATACTGTTGCAGTATTGCTAGGGAAAATATGAAACATGAGTTAATATGTCATGACAAGAGAAAGCTAAAATGGAGTAATAAGTAAAAGCAATGGAAGCAAGTAGCAACACCAACCTCCTCCCTATATATATATATATAGGTTAAGAAAAGCTTGGATAGTCTTGCACCATACTTGGTCATATGCCTCTTCAATGCCAGTAATAAATATTTTTAAATACTATATCTTTTATTTATATGAAGGACAGAAGAGCCAATACCATACTGGCCATATCTTCCAGCAAAGTCATTTATAATAAGGGTGCGTTTGGTTCGCACATGGGAATCGGAATCGGAATGGGTATCAAATACTTGGTATGGGTAATGGGTTTTGGTGAAAGTATTTAGCATGTTTGGTAGTTGGGTGGAATGGGAATGATTATTAATAGTTGGGGAAGAAATGAGGAAGTGAAATGAAACCCTTATTTAATAAAGGTATGGGTTTTCTCATTAATGGGGTATTCCAAACCCATAGTAGAGTTCTCAAAACCTATCAACCAAACACTAGCAATCACTTTCATACCCATTCCCTATACCTAAACCCCCCAACCAAACACACCCTAAGAGAAACCCCTAGTCCCCTACCAGATTCAGGGTTGTTAATATTACTGCATGTCCACATGAGCAGCACATTTAATCCAAAAAGTTACAATAGAAATATGTAAGCCTTGCTACTGAAGCATGTTCTCTTTTCTTTTTTTTTTTTTTTTTTTTGAACTTAATTTAGGGTAATGATAATTACACTAACAGAAGGTTGTTGAGTTAGGATTAATCCAAACCTCTGACAGTGTGCAGCTAGCCTCACCAAGAAAATCTTGCTCATCCAATCTAAGCATCTGTATGAAGTAAATGCTATTTAATGAATAATTTCATACTTTTAGCATAGAAACACTTAAAATTCCATTTTGTATGGATTAAGATGTACTTATGGAACCAACTATGAAGTAAAGGACCACTGACACTCTTAAACAAAAGTGCTCCAAAGGAGCACACATGTCAAATAGCCAGAGCTGTTCACTCAACTTATCACAGTAAGATCATGAGGCACAACAAGACTTGGGCAAGGTTTTTGTTGAGCTCTTAATAAACAATGTGAAGCTAAATTGGTGGATCAACAGACAGAAATCAAAGGATTAACTTTCTGTTCATGGAAAGAGACCAAATTTCTGTTCGTTTAATTTTTATTTTGTAAGTGATCTAAGGAACTAATACCTTCAAATCTTGATTATGAAACTGTGTGTCAACATCATACACATGAAACCTGTGAAGAAAGGAAAATGAGACTGATAAATCATAAAAGGTAAATTTCTTCAACCAAAATCATATTCTGAATGTCAGGACTCACACCAAATACTGCACCGTCTCAAATTGATAGGTCATGTTAAATTTTGCAATCCATTTTGGATTAACTGAATTCAAAACCACTTCCGTTCGGCCCAGCTCATTAAGCATGCCATCCCTTCCTTTAGAATAAACAATTGCCATTGGATCACTCTGCAAACAAAATAACATTTACAATTGACCAAGAAACATCCCTCACAGTTTTTCATAGTTTCATGAAACTATTTCTTAAGCTTCATATTCAAGGAGTTAGTGCATTGGTAATATAAAAATATACTTTCACAAGATTGAAATTCCATATTTGGCTTAGAACACATGTGAGCATGAATTGTTTAACCATTTCTCTTCAACTAGTGAGAATCATAGAAATGACAACTGGGTTTCCTTGCCTTAATATAATTAGAACCTTTGAAATAACAACAATAAGTACATATAAATATTTGTAGATGAATGCTAGAAAAAAACCTAGCTAAATAACATCATACTCCATATTTGTAGGTAAAAACCTAAAAACAAACCTTGGAAAGCACATCACGATCCCGCAAATTTGAGGCAGATAGAGATAACTGCACAAATTTATGTTCAAACATATCAGTTTTGGTAGACTAAAATTATTATATCAAGGGTAACTTTTTTTTATCAACAGCCTATAGTTTAGTCTCTTTCAAAATTAATAACCATGTCCACAATTTATCGTGTAATAAAAGCAACCTACACTTCCATCAAACAATTAGCCAATTCTGGTAAGTTTTTCAACAATATCATGTGCTTATCACATGACTCCAATATGGGTAGTTATGTCATTTTATAAAAATACAGAGATAAGTTTCTCTGTTCACTTCACCTAGAAGATCCTCAGTTCAGGGCAGCACTGCTTTAAAATTTAACATGTAACAAATCTATTAGAAACTGTAATGCAAGCTGTTTTGCATAATGGTAATTTGCACTTTCATTCTTCCGACAATAATGTTCTTAAATGCGCCATGCTAGTAAATTACACCATAATATTAAGTATGATTGAGCTAATTTAGGCACAAGTTCCAATTTATTTTTTTCCTACTTTCTTCTTGTTAGGAGGCAAACACTTGGGCTTAAGTCTATCCTAACATTCTCTCCACTAGTGGAAAAAGTGCTGAATGAATGTTCAATGTACCCACTTAAACAAATATGGAAGATTTTCCATATTCCATTATCACTTCTAAGTTCTAATATAGCATCCACTACCCTATATACTCTGCCACCTCTTCAAGCATGTAACTTCTGCTTGCACAGTGGCATACTGTATGGACTGTACTCTTCTCTTTTCAATCTAAACATTTCAGAAAAGCTTCGACAGAAATGGCCAAAGTAAACATAATACAAATTATAAACGAAAAAGTCAACTACTCGACAGGAGCTCAAGCAGGCATTATCATTTAGAGCTATATTTGGAAAATCGAAATCGCTACTTAATCGAGCTACGAACTGATCAATTGCTGAATTGCATATTTGTAACACGAGTTCCAAATATCGCAGACTAGCTAGCTAGCTAGCTACAAAAAATAAAATAAATCTCCACAATGACAGGACTCCCAGCTCAACAGCCAATTCTACTACAATTCTCCGTAATTTCAGCATGAATTTGCAATTACACTCATTCGCTATATCAACGCAGGCGATACATAAGTATGCTTGTATATAGTAAGTGAGAACCTCGATCTGAGAGTAGAGACCGTGGTAGCGGCGAGACTTGAGGAAGGCATCGACGGCGTCGTTGGCAGCATCAGCCGGATTGTTTTGGAAAGTCCCGGTGCCGCCGACGGCCGCCTGTCCGCCGGCCACGTCGGAGCAGCAATTCCCCATCGTTGGCGCAGCCTTTGCTTAGACTTTGTGTCCAGAAGTATTAATTACGTTGACTGCCAGGTAGCGCGTGCTTTATATACTCTCACTTTCGGATGCTGTAAATATTACGTGAAAAAATATTATCAGAAATCAGAAGGAGACAGGATCGCAATGTTGTGAACGAAAGTGGGCTCCAGCTCTGTTCCGTGGGACCCGCCGAAGGCGCGTCCTATAGCATTTTTATTTATTTTTAAAAATAATAAAAGCAGGTAACCCGCCAAGATGGCGACAATAAGTGCGCGAATAGGTTAATGCCCAATGTTTATATTTAAATAAATATTTGAAAGTATATTAAGATTATATAAAAGAAGTTTATACATAGGTAATTGAATGTCGAATTTTTTTATTTAAATATCTAACTCAAAGTATATGAATCCAAGATAATATAGAAAATTCATTATAATTATTACTAAAATAAATGTTTGCAACCTTGTAAAATCGATAGTCTAAATATTTGGTCTAAAAATGATAGTCTAAATAAATACTACTTTTAATTTGAATTTTTCTAAGTGTTTTTAATTCTCTTTTGAGTAACATTGTCATTGTCTTCATCTTTATTATTTGTTCTCTTCCTTTTTGCTGATAGTGTGTTATTTGCAATTCGGATATTGTTGGTAGCATAGATGACAACGTCATGCGGTGAGATTATGATATAGGAGCTATGGACTTTCCTTTAGGTGTTCTGCTTGGGGTTCATTTGGTTCAACCATTATTGTTGAATGAGTTATTGTGGATAAAGAAATCTCTAGTTTAAGAAAAAAATTAAATTAATTAATAAAATTTTAAAAATTTAAAATATTATGTATTCCAAAGATATTAAAAGGTAGTTTCTCGCTTCAATTTGCTGGGTAATTGGTTATTTGAGTACTTTCATTATCAACAAATCTCCAAGTAGTTAATATGATTGGTTTCAAACTATTTTTTTCCATGGTATTAAAGAAATACATATGTATCATTTTTTGGTGTAACTACTAATTTATTTAATTCAATAAGAGTAAAATAGAGTGATTCCGCTTCAATTTGTTGGGTTATTATTTGAGTACTCTCTTTGTCAACTAATCCCCAAGTAGTTAATATAATTAGCTTCAAATTATTTTAAGTTTTTTTTTCATAGTATTAATAAAATACTTGGTAAATAAATATATAACATTATTTTGTACTATAACTTTGATATTTAATTACAAGATATTGTAAAAATAAGATAATGGACAATGTAATGAATATCAATTGATAAATTTGAATGTAAAGAATTTTTGCATCAGAGAAAATGAGGACAATATAACTAATGAAATTATTTCTCTTATTTAATTTAATTTTTTGATAATGAATAATTTTTTCAAATAAAGGTATAGTAGACACATAATTCTAAATTAAAGAAATACATATGTATCATTTTTTGTTGTAGCTACTAATTTATTTAATTTAATAAGAGTAAAATATAGTGAGAAACTTAATTATGTCAAATTTGATTGAGATGAGGTTCGAACCTAAGATCTTTCTTATAGAAATTAATGGGTAAGTTAAAAGTTAACGGAATATTAACGGAGAAGATAATATTTAACGGAAAACTTAACGGATAATCATAAAAGTAAGATTAAATTAGGTAATCTCTATTAACTATCCCTACTCTAACCCAATCAACTAACAACCATTTTACCAAACAGGGCCTAAATGTAACAACTTTTTTTTTGATTGCCCAAAGGTATCCCTCCAGGCTCCGGCCGATAGCCAGAAGACTAATCTTCTATCCCAACGGTCAGCACACTAAATGTGGTAAGGGACTGACCAAATGATTTGCTTCATTCACATGTTGTGAGGATTAAACCTCTAACATCATGCTTAAGGGACAAGGCATGAACCACCACGAAATATTCAATAAAAATTACTCCCTCTGTCCCATTTTACCTGTCCTATTTACTATTCATTGGTCAAACCAACTCTTTCTTCATTGCTTAATTTCTTTAGTAATTTTTAATTATTTTTAAATTTGATTTTTTGTGTTTAATAGTACTTTTAATGTAGTTTCTAAATATATAAATTTTATATACTAATACTAAATTTAATATTATGAAAAATTGAATTAAAAATAACTTCGGTCAAGCCTCGTTAACCGAATCAGACAAACAAAATGAGACGGAGGTAGTATTATTTATCACATTATTATTATTATTATTATTATTATTATTATTATTATTATTTATCACATTAGTTGTTTAAAAATGTTTTAAACGGGGAGGATTCTGCTACATTTTCTTCTTACAACTAATGTGGAAGATGGACCATGCATGGGTATTTGAGCAGAGATTGCATCTCCCAAATAAAATAAAATAAAAAAACCAACTATGTTTCTCCTTGACATCCCTCTAACATGAGCTGAATTATAGATTCAAGCTCGCAAACTACCATTGGGTTTGGATGGATTCCTTCAATGAAAAGATGGCTAGCTAGAAATATATATCGTCAAACAATTATCAATGCACTATAAACCTTGTTCCAGAGATAGATTGTGTATAATATATATATATATATATACACATTAGAGTAGTTTGGGCAGGGAAACAACATCTATAATTTGTCCTCAGGTATTTTACAAAATTTCCATTGTGTATACAATTTCTCTCCATCTAATCTTTACTATACCTGACAAAACATAATACATGATGGCATACTTTAGATGGAGTAAGAAATCATTCTCCATGATGGAGCTCAGTTCTGGTGTATTAAAAACCCTGAGGGTGAGCAACATCGTTGGTGAAAAATGGAGTCATTTTCACTTCCATGTCAGTGCACGTTACTATGCTATGTGTGTTTTATCTCGGATCAGACATCTCTGGGTCCTCGATACAAAATTACAGAAATAGCAAGGAGGGAAAAGGAAGGGCCTCAGGAGACTTTGTGCAACCCAATGTTCAAATCAGAAGAGATGGATATGAGGAGAGGGAGAGAGTGGTGCCAAACAGCTTTGAAGACTCGTTTCTGATGGGCCCTTATGGACTGAGGAGGTTTGTGCGAGTTGTACCTTATATCAAATATGTGGATCACAGGATCAACTGAACCAGATGTGATGTACAAGCCGTCGGGAGACCAAGCCTGATTTATGAGAGCTGATTGTGAGTCACTGCTTTCTTGCTTCCACCCGAATGCATGGACCTCTCTTTGCCTTGTTCTCACATCAAACAGCCGAAGCTGCTTCTCTAATGTCCTGCACAGGAGGATTGCATTTAGGAAAAAATAAGTATGCAAAAGAAAAGAAAAAGGATATCGCAGTGGTAATTTACCCTGCCTGAACCATAAAGAGATTGAAGTCACGTGGATTGGGCAAAATACTCATGCATTTGCTGTCTATTTGATGGTTGTACTCGGCTCTTTGACCCTGAAGATCATATCCGATAATCCTCTTGTCGGCACCAGCAGACATCACACTTTTCTTATGCTGCATACCAGCAACTCCCATTACAGCTGAGGAATGCATACTTCTATGCAATGTTTTAGGCTTCCATGAATTTGCCCCTTCTTTCTCGGTCCAAAAGACAACAGCATGATCACTACCACCAGTAACAAAGCCGATATCTTCCCATGGCATGAACACTATGTTGTTGATGATGCCTCTGATGTGAGGCTTCTCTTCCAGGAAACTTACGCGCATTCTCTATTAATACATCAGGGTATGAGATCAGAACTGATATAATTTATTTTTTTTATTCAAAATATACGACTGCTCTTAGGATATGGCACTAAACTACTTATTCAAGTATTAAGGTCATCGGAACACCAATTATATTTCATGCATACAACATAAATAATGGAATTTCCACTTCATGGCATAGCATATCATCTAGTCTGAAAGGAAAGTAAACAAGCAAATATCTATAACTTAGCCAAATAATATGCTCAATTTTCAATATCAACAGAGTGAGGCCACTACTTTTTCATCCATAACATGGAGGAAAGTGAACTGAGCATGCCAATACATCCAACAAGTTCTACAACCAAAAGATTAATTGTCTGGATCTTCTGTTTAGCATTATCTATAATTCTATATTCAAGTATTCAACATTTAACACACATAGACTGTATGTCTTAGTGAATGAGGTTACAGTCATTGACCACTGAAATATTCAGGTATATGCATTGAACACAAATCCGGGCATGCAAAGTCATACTTGTAGATTTTACAAATGTAAAGCTCATATCATTAGATAATGAAGTGAATACCTCTTTCCCTCTGTTCAGATTAAGGATTGAAATCTGGGATTCTCCACCATCAGCACTGTAAACTGAAAATATAGTATCCCCTTCAGGATGCCAGGCTATATCTTCTGGCCATCTCCTATGCTTCGCTGACAAGCAATCAGTACTACTAAGAAGATTAGCAGATCTGCATATAGACAGTATAAGTAAGCATGTGATGAGGACAAATAATCAATTTTGATAAGAGATTACATTAGTTTGTAATGAAGTAGGGTACCATTTTAAGAAGTATCTAGAAAGGAAAAACAAATTGGTGTGCCTATTGTGAAGGATAATATATGTCATAAATATAAAATATGTAGAGACTCTTCATATATCTCTAGTAGACTTTTGGCTTCTCTAGGAGACTTCCAGTTTTATCTAAATAAGTCTATAAAAACTAGGATCCATTAAATCAATATAGATGGTATCTAGTTTTATAGTATCCTATCTCTCCACTCATTTACGTATAGCTTCTGCCTTGCCAGGGTTGGCCCACCAGACCTTTAAATCTATCATTCTATAACATCTATGAAAGTTATCCATAAATCAGTTCAAACATACCCTCTGCTCTGAACCTGCCACAGATTGACAACTCCATCCAGCGCACTGCATTTTTAAATAAGATTTTGGATTAGTAATATGATGGAAACAAGAAGCCCCGTTTTCTCTATCCATCACAAAACCTCTAATATCATTAGAAGAAGTATGCAATTAAAAAACTGAATCCCACAATTACTTCATGGCTAAGAGGATGTGGAAGTATAGTGTAACATAAACAAGTACATTTTCTGAAAACTACTCATAAAAATAGTCACAAACAGTTTATATACAAATACAAAAATGCTTCAGATTATGGGAAGGATACACAGCAGACATTAAGTTATTGCATATCCTGCATTTTTCACAAAGTATACATAATTTGATATTTAGATGCTATATTTGCTAAAAACAGCCCAATTTTAGTTAATTTTAAGGCACTGAAAGTTGAGAGCATCCAATATTATAATTCAAAATTCATGGCTTTGTTACTTAGACTCTCAAGCAAGCCCTAACTACCTTGTGGCAAAAAGTTGCTCACTAGTTGGGCACAAGATGAGACTTCTAAGCTTTCTCTTATGTTGACTTGATATAGCAGAGCATGTCTGGCAGCGGATAGTGCAGGGTGAAGAACTAGTACGAATCATAGGGATTAGATCTTTGTGCTCCTTCTGCTCTGCATTAGGAAAACAAGCATGTTAAAAAATATATATAACTTTAGTAAATTACTCAGATTTGACATTCATACTTGTGTAGAAATTAGAAAATAAAATAAAATTCAACAAGCACATGGAAATTATAGGACCACAGATGAAAGTATTACCAAATTTTCTCTTAGTTCCTTTATTTTGAACATCAGCATCCTTCTCAGAAGGCTTCCTCAGAGTTTTGTCTCCTTTTATCTTCGTTGTACTACTACTGTGAGGAAATGCCGGTTCACCAGTCAACGAACCAGGACCACTTGGAACTTTAGGTTCAGATTCTGTCATCTTAGTTGGTTGAGAAACTTTTGGTTTCACATCAGGAATTACAAGTTGTGGTTTACCCTGAAGTTGGTTTCCAGAAGATAGTTCTGTCCTCCGGGAAATACATGCTGATTTATTCTCTAGACGTCTAATTGTCATACCCTCATCTTGTGCTTTAGTCTCAGACTGACTTTTATTTGAATCTTCACTACACAAAGCAGGATTCATGGAACTTGTTTTGGATTTCACTTTCTTCATACCATTATCATGAAAGCTCTTGGATGTTGTAATACTGTCCTGACCACGAAGGCGAGCCAGCTTCCCTTCCGTGTCATCTAATCTTCTTTCTGCTTCAATGAGCTGCATAACACATCAATTGGGGGGGGGGGGGGGGGGTTTTTAAAAAAAAAAATTTT
>NC_044925.1:20618201-20619270 GCF_003576645.1 Ipomoea triloba | reverse complement strand
GGGGGGGGGGGGGGGGGGGGGGGGGGATTTTTAAAACATTACTTTTGGTCTCAGTAAAGAAGGAAACAACTCAAAAGTCAAAACTAAGAATTCAATCCATGCCATGTAAAGAAGTAAATCAACCTCAAACAGCTAAAATTAAATTCCATTCATGACATAACTCTACCCATAACACTAAAAAGGAGAGAGAGAAGAGAAAACCTAACCTCCTTATTGTATTATTTTTAACTTTACATGCTCAAAAAATTTTAATTTGAATCATGATCACTAAAGCAGCTGACAAGAATCTTTCCACCACAAAATGGTCAAATGCTAGAATTATGAGATTCATATCGTCAATAATACGAGACCATAAGTCCATATCAACAGAAAAGTTTCCCAAACAGTACAAACATTACGAAGCCAAAAAATAGTTAGTAAACTGTAAACTTTAGTATCTCATAATCGGCAATCCATTAATTACATTTTCCTAGCATTTGATATCCAATTATCCAAAAGAATATTGCAGCTTCCCTAACTCTATACTTTGTATAGTCAATTCAGAATTCTTATTCTGCTTTATATTATAAAGTGTAATGTTTTTATCAATACAGGCAAGCCAAAAACAGATTTTGGTAAGCTAGAGAATTAAAATAGCTAAATAAGTGAATGACATTTTTGTATGTCTCTTTCACACAATGGGGAATATATTATTACAATTTTGGATATAAAAAGGGGAAATTTCAGCTCACAATAGGTGATTTAGGGTTCGGTTTAAGGAGCTAGCAGGTGAATAAAAAACCAACTCCAGAGACCATGGTGGAGTTAGGAAATTTGGCCAGTGTAGTTGAAAATTAAAAGTCAGAAAATTTGGCTGGTGAGTACATATAATTTTGAGGTTAACAAGAACCTATTTGCAAATACCACCACTGCACAACATCTCTATCATTAACATGATAATTCATCGATGAGTTTCTTTTTAGCTGGATCTACTTTAAGTTCTTCTAAATTAATATGAATACAAGGACACACTTGAAACTCCTGGGCTATCTTGGTTAGATGATTTCTTTTTTTTTTTTTTTTTTTTTTT
>NC_044925.1:20483220-20618157 GCF_003576645.1 Ipomoea triloba | reverse complement strand
TTAGATTTTTTTTTTTTTTTTTTTTTTTTTTTTTGTAGAATTATCTTTTGACGTATTTTTCTAAAACTAAACCACAAAACATATCTAACAATTTCGCATTATGAGCAATTAGCATTTTAGTATTATGAGCAATTACTATTTTAGGAAACATCAAACATAGACTATTTATGAGCAATTGGCTAAATTAATTCAGCAATTGACATATAACATAATCTCATATTTTTTCCTATAATTAATAATAATAATAATAATAAAATAATAACAACAACAAAAACAACAATAATAATAATAATGGCAACCTATAATTTAAAAAGGGCTTATTGGTGAAAAATAAAACCGCTGATAATTATATTATATCCAAATCTTTAAGTTTTGCCAATTTAATACCAAATATTTATATTTTATCACAATTATATGTCCACTTGCTTGGATTTTATGATAGTTGCAAGAGTCTCCGGACCATACAATGGAATGGTTACCCTCAACTTTAAAGTGGTTGTGCATCTAGCATCTCTAATGGACAGAAATAAAGAAAAAGAACATTTGAGTGGTAAAGTAGGTACAAGGTCCATTACTTCATCTATAAAATCTATGCTCCCGCAATTAATCACAAGCACACTAAACACGGGAGTGAGTGAAAGCCCAAAGAAACAACAAGGCCTAAATTGCTTTAAAACTCAAAGCATAAACCAGAGCAATGCTTTTTTTTAAAAATAGAGCGATTGGACGTCAGGAAATCAATTTTCAACCACTTGACACACACGCGCGCGCATGTATATATATGATTTACCATGATACATAAATGGTTGACAATGCAACTCCTATGATTATATGTGATATATTTTATCTTACAGTTGCATAAGTTCATCAATATACAATAGTCTAGAGCAAACTAAGTACTGACAAAGATGAGTTAAATAATAAAGTCAATATCATTTACCAATCATCAATATTCGTCATCATCCAAACTTTCAGTTTTTTCATAAACAGCAAGGTGAGTAACAAAGAAAAGAAAATTAGTATTGTGAAAGAGAAGAAGAATAAGAAACAGTACACACTTGAGGCTAGCTGAGAGTTAATGGTGACTATACGGGATAAGATCGAAAAAGAAGTTTTGATCGTTTAAGAGAAACTTTGAATCAGAGAAGATGTCACTAAACTCTGAAGAAAAGATTTAAATGAACTGCCCTTTTACCCCTGTGTTTTGGAGGTTAGATTGTTGACTCACTTTATACAACTAAGTGCGCTTTTTCAGTAATTCAGTCACCATTTTCCTCTCACTTTGGTGTCAAAGTGGACACTTTTGTTTGCTTTCTCACTTTCCAACACTTCACCAAAGTGAGACATTTTTCCATTGGTTGCATCGCTAGGCGACATAGTGATCACTTTTGACAAGTTAGAGCAAGATCCCAAAAACAAGGTAGAAGCATAGTAATTAACAGGTTCAAATGACCCAAGGAGTGCATAATACAGAGTACTATGGATGCCCTGTACTCACAGAAGAACCCCAATATATGGAACTCAACCCATTTTGGTAAGTTACTAGTTGGCATTATGAATTCTAGGCACCTCCAGAAATGCATTAATGATGGAAATTTGGGGTTCATTTTTGCATCCATCTTAGCTCTATCACATCCTTGGGAACAAGGACAGTTTAAAGTTGAGGGGCATGCCATATATGATGTTTTAGTCAATGTACACAAAGTCTACAACCAATACTTATGGTGCAAAGTTGGAGAATTAAAAGAATAGAGAGAGCAGCAAGATTTTAATGTTTTATGGCTCAATTGAACAATAGGTTATCTTCAAAGCCAAATCAAAGGATTTCAACTCACCAATCCATGATTTGGGACCGGCATGTTCACAATATTATTTTGTTTTGCTTCTATTTTAGTTACAAGTCTCCTGTTTTCAGCTTGGTTGTTAAGCCAACCAGCAGATAGTTGGGAGCCAACTCCATACCACCTTCCCATAACCAAAATTCCATCTTCTCCCTATAGTTTCATCAACACAACTTCACTCAATTTTCCCCCATTTCAGTTCAGTAACACACGTTAACTCCAACAATTGTCTAAAGCTCATTATTTTAATCCTCATCAGTAAGAATAAAAATAAATCATACTTCAAACCACCATAGTCCAAAATCACAAGCACGCAATATGCACGAGAACTGTACGAGCAAAGCAGCACTAATGCACTATCAAATCTTCCCCAAATACAATACAGGAATACAGTACTCAAAAGAAATACAAGAATCACAGCCAAAACAAATGAAGGAAATAAAAACCTGAGATTTATAGTAAGAGATGCGCCGCCGGAGATCATGAACCTCCTTAGTGCGATGTTCAAAGAGAGCAACTAGGGCTTCTTCTTGCTCGCTCCTTGACTGATCATTCGTATCTTCAGGAACATCCTTGCCGTCATTATTGGCTTCTCCGCCGATACTTCCACCACCGTTCTCCACGTCTGGCTCCACTTTGGGCTTTTTCAGAAACGGATGCGCGCTCATGTTTCCAATCAACTCTTCTTCGTATCTCCGTTTGTCCAGTCTCCACTGATTCTCTCTATATTTCTTGCAACGTAAAATTCTTGTAATCCTGTCAAGAAAATTTCAGAAAAACCGGAACAGTTTTGCTCTGGTTTCGGCCGGGACCTGTTTTTTTTTTTTTCTTCTTCTTCTTTTTTTTCTTTTTTTTTCTTTTATACGGACTAATAAATATTATTATTTTATATAGTTTTATATTATTTTGTATTTTAAATAAAATAATAAAAATATATAATTATACAATTCTACTCATTTTTCACTCATTTTCTATAAAATGAACAAAACACACCAAGACAGTTTTCCATAACGCAATCAAACACGGGAAAATAAAATGTTGTCTGGAAAATGACTCATTTTCCAAAAAACATTTTCCAGAAAACATTTTCCTGCTTTCCATGCATACCCTTAAATGAAAAGAGTCAAATAGTTTTGCAAATTTCACATAAAAAGTCAATTAGACCCTTAAAATTTTTTAAAGTAGTAATTAAACTCATCAACATTTTTTTAGTACAAAATAAAGCCCAAACACTTGTTAGTGACCTGCGATAGCATGTTACTATTCTCACAACCTTTCGGCAAAACTCCGATGTCATTTCTGATTTTAAAAAAATGATCGATGATCAATCGCCATTGAAGAAGAAGGCAACACCGGAGAAGGCAACCAATGGTCGCCTCTCCAGTGTGAGAAGGCGACCATCTGGGTTGCTTTTTCAATTGAGAAGGTAATCAAAGGTGACCCATTGGTCTATTTCTTCAATGACAACGGGAGACCGGTGTGTCGCCGATCACTTTTTTTTTTTTTTTTTGTATCAAAAATGGCACTGGAGTTTCGCTGGAGGGTTGTCAGAACCCTAGTAACCTACTATCGCAAATCACTAACTGGTTTTTGGACTTCATTGCACCAAAATAAAATATTGATGAGTTTAATTGCTACTTTAAAAAGTTTATTAGGGGTCTAATTGACTTTCTAGGTAAAATTCGATAGTCTATTTGACATTTTTTCTAATTTTTAATTTATTTAATATTTTATTTACAGTCCTACCATATTTTCTCACTTTCAAAAATGATTTCACTTTCACATTATATTATTATAATATAATAACATAACAATAAATAATAAATTTTAAAAAATATAATACAAAAGGTTGTTGCATGCTACAACGCCTTTTGTTTTGCAAGCTTTAGAAAGCTTGCAAGCCACATCGCAAACAAAATAAAATTTAAAAAATTAGAAAAAAAAAATCACACAAGCTTCCATGTTACCTTGCAAGTCTAAAATTTGTATGGATAACCCTTAGGACTTTTCAGACCCGTAGCATTAAGGATTTCATGCAAGTCATAATATCCAATTTTTTTTTTTGGTAAATTTACAGGGTATTTCCTTCCGTCCGTTTAACGGTCCGGGAGGCACGAGACGATTAGAGAGCTCACTTGCCACTTGTACTACCCCACTGGGTTAAGTCATAATATCCATATTACAACTTCAGGACTCGGGAGTAAAAAATCAAATGCGTGAAACATGCAATTTTTGAACATTTGTACTATTTAAAGAAAAAAGTAGCACACAAAATGGTAAGTAATGGTAGACAATTATATATATTAGTATAAATGTCAACGAGTTGGATAATATCGAATATCTGACCCCTTAAATCTTCCTGTGATGGTTTAGATGAGTAAAATAATACCCTTTATCATTTTGAATATTTGTGAAAACTTAGTATCTAGTACTCAGCAGTATGCGTTACCTATTTACTAGTGTTTTACCCGCGCGATGCACGGAAATAATTTTGTTATTATGAATTCAAATAAAAAAATTTTAAAATGAAAATATATTAAAATGTATAATATAATAATATAGTTGAATTTTCATATATTTGGTCAAGTATCTATTATCGTAGCATACAAAATTAAAATTCTGTATGATTAATATAACCTCTAATCATGTACATATTTAGATAAATTTACATAATTAAATTGAATTATTCCTAATCGTATTTCATATACTTCGTATATTATAATTCTAACAATATGAATAATAACAAAGAAAATTTGTTATTATGGGAGTGGGTTCGAGCCTCAGTGGAGGCAACTATTGACTCGTTGTGCTTCAGTAGGTTGAAAAAGTAGCTATGAACAGATACTACATTGTAACAGAGTCAGTAGTACTCAAAAAAAAAACAAAGAAAATTTACTTAGAAATTTTAAAAATGTAAATTTAAAATTTTGTAGATGTGATTTTAAACTCTGATCGGACGCATTTTCTTATATGATTGTGTAATATAGTGTATATACAAATAATATTTATTAATATGTATATATGCAAGTTCTATAATATAATTTCGGTAATTATAATTTATATTGATATATTATAATTAAAATAATTAAATTTAGAAATTAAAAAATAGTATTTTAAAAATATAAATATTTATGAACACACTCTTAATTTTATAATTTTATTTTTAATTATATTTTATTAATTATAATTAAGAAAATTACATTTACAAATTAAAAGAATTTAATTTTTAAATTTATATGGATTAATGTAGTGCCTAACTATATTACATATTTAGACAAATTTTTAAATATTTTTGAATTTTTAATTAAGAGTATGAGTTGTACTCAAAAAAAAAAAAAGTATGAGTATGAGTTTGGATATATTTTAAAATAATTTGTTTTAATAAGTAACCATTGTAGTAATTAACGTGTATAATTATGCCAGTAATCACAATTCTATAAAAAAAATGTGTATATATTTTCATATTATACAAAATACTATAAATATAATATATATTTTCATATTATACAAAATACTATAAAAGAGAAATTTATAATTTTTTTATTATACAGATATTGATAAATACGGAGTATTATATATATTTTTTGCTTGCATGAAAAAATATTCTTATTTTAAATTTTACATTGATATCTGAGTTTTGTTTTAGAATCTACTTTGGTGATATTTTAAACTTTGAGTAACACTTAGTATGAGACCGTTTCATGGTTTTCAATCTGTAAGACGGGTAAGATCTTTTGATTAATGGACCGGACATTTGACCTCGTTAATTAAATATCCGACCCGTCTCACGGATTGAGACACATGAGACGATTTCAAACAAGTTTTTGCCTTAAACTTTTGTTTGTTATCATAACTAGTAAATAGACGTTTAGAAACCACTTAGTTTTGTTTCTAAATATTTTCCAACCCATAAATGTAGCACAATCAAAACCTCTCTAGATCATCATTTAAATAATAGGTCCATAATAGGATTTGTGGTTCAATATTTATAGATCTATGATATGTTTTTAACTAATTTATTGAAAGTTTCTTTCTTTTAGTTCTATTATCTCTTATTCTTCTTCATTTTAAATTGATAGATCTCGAGATAATGCATCATTCTTAAATATGTGAATTTCAATTAATTTAGTAACATTATATAAATGTGAGACATTTACCCAATAACATTATATTTTCTTTAAACTCCGCAAATGTAATTTAGTTCAATTAGTTCATTTTTATGTTAGTTTTTCTTCAGTTATGTTATTAAACTAAATTAATTTGTTTTGGGCTCATAATATTTAAATAATAACTATTATTTTAAANTATATATATATATATATATATATATATATATATATATATATATATATAAAATCCTATTACCATTAAATTACCATATTATTATTTAAAGACTTTAAAAAGGATAGAGATCTATATTTATAGCAATATAATGATAGAAAATAGAATTAAAAATAAAAATGAGATTGCATTTGATTTATTTTTAGTTCATTTTGCACCAAAGTTTACTTTTATTCGCATGAAATGTTTAAAAATGAATTATTTCAATCGTCATACGTAATTTAACTATAGAATTAAAAAAAGATATATAGCTAAACTTGAACCAAATAAAATTATTTTAATGTTATTATTTTTTGAATTGAAATTCAAAACAAATAAAAAATTTTAAAAATATCTATAATATTAAAATATTAAATTAAATTAAAAAAAATTTGTTTTGTATAAAGAATTTAATTTTAATTAATTTAATAGACTTAAAATAATAAATGTTAATTTCAATTCTATATAAAATATTAATTTCGGCAGGACCAAGTTGATCAAAAGCTTTCAACATGTATGTCATGTTTGGAAAATCGTTGTTGTTATACTGGAAGACTATGGTAGAATGCATGAACTTGATCTTGTATTTGTGATGCGTAGTTTTATATCTCATGTCATTTGTTGCAACAATAAAATTTTTAATGGAGTAGATATGACCCTCAGAAAAGACTTTTTTAAATTCATCAACTTGACCCTTTTTTATGGATGCATGTATACACGTACCCTAAATTACAAAAAAAAAAAAAAAAAGTAAGAATTTGATGAATATATATATACATTTATATGTGAATATGCTAATGTATAACTAACATAATTTACCTCATAATCATGAAACACGCACTCCAAAAAATTAGAATTGTAGGTGTCATTGTTGAACGTTGACTCGTACATTCGGATTAGACGAACTTGTATCGTCCAATTCGTGGAGTTAGCGGTTATTTGGTTAATTAGATTGAAGGTGGGAGCCATATTGAATAGTATTTTTTCGTGTATAATTAAGTTGAAATAGAAATAGAAATAAAAGAGCACTTTTGTTTATATATATATATATATATATATATATATATATATATATATATATATATTAAGATTATATATACTAATGTAAATAATATTCTATATACTAATATTCTATATTCTATTTTGTTAATATATGTTAATTTCCGTGTATAAAATATTCCATTACTTTTCCTTTCTTAAGGAATGGAATCATTATTTGAATATTTTGTTAATATATGTACATAAATAAGGAATGATAAGGAATGTCATTATTTATAGCTTGCCGTATTCTCAATTACTAAATGGAAATAAAATATTGAAGGTACTATGATTTTGTAATACTATGTTCATTGATTTCAAATTTTTAAATAAATAAATTAAGAAATATATAAATCTATATATAACCTACAAACACGCAACCGTATAATTGAATAGCATTTAATTACGTACATTAACATAATATAGTCATTTTTTTAATACAATAATATACATCATATAGTAATTTGATTGTTGGAATTATTTTTTTGAATATTAACATGAGTGGAATTTAATTACGTACATTAACATAATATAGTAATATTTTTTTAATACTATAATATGCATCACATAGTAATTTGATTGTTGGATTTTTTTTTTAATATTATCATGAGCGGAATTTAATTACGTCATTAACATAATATAGTAATATTTTTTTTTAATACTATAATATACATCATATAGTAATTTGATTGTTGGAATTATTTTTTTGAATATTAACATGAGTGGAATTTAATTACGTACATTAACATAATATAGTAATATTTTTTTAATACTATAATATGCATCACATAGTAATTTGATTGTTGGATTTTTTTTTTAATATTATCATGAGCGGAATTTAATTACGTCATTAACATAATATAGTAATATTTTTTTTGAATACTATGATATACATCATATAGTAATTTGATTGTTGAAATTTTATTTTCTTTTGAATATTATCATGAGGGGAATTTAATTACGTACATTAGCATAATATAATAATATTTTTTTAACACTATAATATACATCACATAGTAATTTGATTGTTGGAATTTTATTTTGTTTTGAATATTATCATGAGAGGAATTTAATTACGTACATTAACATAATATAGTAATATTTTTTTGGAATACTATAATATACATCATATAGTAATTTGATTGTTGGAATTTTTTTTGAATATGATCATGAGAGGAATTTAATTATGATATACATCACATAGTAATTTGATTGTTGGAATTTTATTTTCTTTTGAATATTATCATGAGAGGAATTTAATTACGTATATTAACATAATATAGTAATATTTTTTTGGAATACTATAATATACATCATATAGTAACTTGATTGTTGAATTTTTTTTTAAAAAAATATCATCATGAGAGGAATTTAATTACGTACATGAACATAATATAGTAATATTTTTTGGAATATTATAATATACATCATATAGTAATTTGAATAAAATATTTCATACCGTTTATTTCAGCATTATAATATTTTTTTGGAATACTATAATATACATCATATAGTAACTTGATTGTTGAATTTTTTTTAAATATCATCATGAGAGGAATTTAATTACGTACATTAATATAATATTAGTAATATTTTTTGGAATATTATAATATACATCATATAGTAATTTGAATAAAATATTTCATACCGTTTATTTCAGCATTATAATATTTTTTTGGAATACTATAATATACATCATATAGTAATTTGATTGTTGGATTTTTTTTTGAATATGATAATGAGAGGAATTTAATTATGATATACATCACATAGTAATTTGATTGTTGGAATTTTATTTTCTTTTGAATATTATCATGAGAGGAAATTAATTACGTATATTAACATAATATAGTAATATTTTTTTGGAATACTATAATATACATCATATAGTAACTTGATTGTTGAAGTTTTTTTAAATATCATCATGAGAGGAATTTAATTACGTACATTAATATAATATTAGTAATATTTTTTGGAATATTATAATATACATCATATAGTAATTTGAAGAAAATATTTCATACCGTTTAATTCAGCATCATTTTTTAATATAAATAAAATATAATTAAAGTAATTAAAATACTAAATAGTAAAATGATAGCAATAGCATTCAAATTACTTTAATTATATTCAAAAATGACTAGCGGTGCACAGAATTAAGTAGTTTAATTATATATAGATTATAGTTCAATTTGAATTGTATGGCGGTGCACGGAATTAACTACTTTAATTTATTAATTATATTAATTATAGTTCTATTTGAATGCTATCATTTTTTGGAATATTTTGTCAATTTTAGCCATAAATAAGGAATGATAAGGAAGGCTAGAATTTTTGATAAGGAATTATTATATATTATTATGTTGACTGATTTCAAAATTTTTGGACTAAAATGAGCGGAAAAGCTAGCACTTCTGTTTTAATATATATATATATAGATATATAGATAGATATCCTTTGTGCATGTGTTATGTCTCTTAATTTTTGCTTAAAATTATAAAGGGAAAAAATTGCATCACTTATTAGCCTAAGAAATTTGAAGAGAGTGTAGACTTTCATATAATTTAATTATAATGAATAAAAGTCAAGCATTTTGTACTCAGATGGATGTAATGACTCTCTCATATGGGAGGTCATGAGATCGAGCCTCAGCATAGGTGAATTGATAAAGTATGTCCACAAATGTATGAAAGATACTTTACTCAAAATGCACATTTATATAGCGACTTTGGCTTCCCACATTGTGCTCAATTGGTATCTTGTAGCTCTTTCTTTAGACTACTAATCTCTCTTTGAACTACAATTCATATAGAAAGTATATTAAATAATATTACATTCAATAAAGTTGATGAGCAAATTCCACTTTTAGTTCTCGACTATTGTTGCATTCCAACATTCAGTCCTTTTCTTTTTTTAAAAAAATGTTTTTTTTGTCATATTACATCCCTGACTTTGAACAACTTTAACTTTTAGTTATCGACTATTGTGTCATTGCCACATTTAGTTTTATTCTTTTAATTTTACCATATTACATCCATTACTTTCAGTAACTTCCACTTTTAGTCATTGACTATTATGGTATTATCACATTTAGTCATATTCTTTTAATTTTTTCATATTACATCTATGCATTTCCGTTAAAAAATTATACTATTTACCGTTAGAGTTGACAAATAAAAAAGAAAAAATCCTTTCACATATCGTAACTCATATTTCAAACACATTAGAAATATCGTAAATATCAAAGAATGTAATATCGTAACTCATAGAAATATGAGTTACGATATGTATAAGAATTTTTTTCCTTTGTTATATGTCAATTTAAGGATATCACTATCTTTCAATATTGTAACTAATATTTTTAACGGTAAAATAATGGTATTTTTAACGGAAGATTAATTGTGGCAATCAAATGAAAAATCATGGATGTAATATGAAAAAAATTAAAAGAATATGACTAAATGTGGCAACGAAATACTAGTTGAGGACTATAAGTAAAAGTTGCTCAAAGTCATAGATGTAATTTGATAAAATTAAAAGAATAGGACTAAATGTGGTAATGCCGAAATAGTCAAAGACTAAAAGTGGAAGTTGTTCAAAGTCAAGGATATAATATGGCAAAATTAAAAAAATAGGACTAAATGTGACAATGTCACAATAGTACTAAAAAAGTACTGAATGTAAATGTGGGGACGCACAAATATATACTCCGTAATTCCTACACATTATATATTTATATTGTACAGACAGAGAAAAACTTGTATGCACACGTGGAGGAGGCGAAAGTAGTCATGGACACAGTTTCAGAACTGGCGGTTTTGGTTCGAACCGTCAGTTCGGACCGGATTTTTTATTTTTAATTTTTTTTTAAAAATTCTAAATTCAACAATTAATATTTTTTGTTGAAAAATTTCCATTCTAAAATGTTTTTTAAAATAGTTATATTAAATATTTAAACTTCAAAGTTAAACTATATTTAAAAAAATTGTTATAGTTGAATTTTAAAATGTTATTTATAGTTTAAACTTTTTATTTCTGAGTACTAGAGGGTAAACCGGGTGACACTAAACCACAAAGTCTTTGACAAATAATAAATAGTAATTAAATTAAACTTTAATCTAATAATAATTAAACTTTAACCAAATAATAAATACTAATTAAATTATTTTTTTTTTAAAATTTTTTTCCGGTTTGGAACCGGAACTGGAACTTTCCAGTTCCAACCGTGCACGGTTCGGTCCGAACTGAACCGTAGTCAAGCCGTCAGCCCAATTTATCAAACATTCAAACCTTTTCTTCTCCGCTCGTCGATTCTCGTTTCATCCTTGGTCCACTCCATTTTGAAGCTCTCCATTTCTGGGTAATTTTCTGCCCCTTCACAATTTCCTATTTCACAATTTTATTTTTATTTGTTAAGATTTTGATAATTTCGCTAGGTTGCGCTGTTTTGAAAAAGGGGCTTTCTCCACTTCATCTTGATTTTTTGTTAATCATGATAATAAATGTTGCTAATGCAGAACCCAAATAAGTTTGCCCAGTAACTGGGTAGTTTTTACTGTCTTGAAATATTTTTATTTCTTGGTGTGTAGTGAATCGTAGAACTGTGTTCAATTCCTGTTTCAATGGCGAATGGAAACGGTGTTTCTGCAATGGAAATTGCAGAGCAGAATCCAAATAACGCTGATCAGATCAACAAATCCAAGTTCTCTATCAATGGTTCTCTCTCTTCTCCTCTTCATCGTTGTATACAATTTATGTTTGCGTGTTTGCACCGGATAGCTATTGTATAAGACCGTAACTGTTTGCATAAGATGCACATTTTACTATATTGCATGAGGGAGCTGACTGTTTAATGCTCATTTCCTTTTGATATGCATCGGTGACACTTTTGAATTGCTAATTTGGGGCATCGATTTGGTGTTGTATAGTGTTGCAGCTGTTGAAATCCGCTCAAATGCAGCACGGATTGCGTTTTGGTGACTACACTAGATACCGGTAAGATTGATTAATAATTTATGTGTCATATGCAATAATTTGTGACCTATGCACTAATGTGTTTAGAAAATGGTATGGTCACTGATTGATCGAGTATGCAGGAGGTATTGCACTGCTCGATTGCGGCGATTGTACAAATCACTGAAGTTCACCCATGGACGCGGGAAATATACCAAACGGGCAATTACAGCAGCTGTAGTCACCGAAGTGAGGTGTGTATAATGCACTTTGATTCATTTTTGCAATCGCTCTTGGGTATACAGTGGGATTCTGTTCAAGTTTTAAGATGATGCTTTGGCTGTTTTATCATTATTCACAATTGTTACATTCGTGATGAACTGGTGATCCAGCTATGTGGAGCTCCATTTGCAATTCAACTTTCCCAGTTGCTATTTTCTCCTTTGAAGTTGTGTGGCAAGGCTACATGTAACACTAATAAGGTTTTGTTGGAATTGATATGAAAGGTAGAACTGTAGAAATAGGGGTTGTGGTGGTACTGAAGTTGCTGAGTGTTATTGCTGGATGTTTTTAACCAGCAGAATTCCTAACTCTTTTTATGAAGCTTAGAGTAAGTTCTTTGGGTCAAATGCAGGTTTCTTCACTTGGTTCTTTATACTGCTGAGAGAGCCTGGAGTCATGCAATGGAAAAGAAAACTTTGCCTGATGGTCCAAATGCACGACAACGGAGCTACCTCATTGGCAGGTTGAGAAAAGCAGTTAAATGGGCTATCCTCTTCCAGGAATTGTGTGCCATCAAGGGAGACTCAAAGACATCTTTGGAAGCAGAAGTGAGCCCCCTTTCCTTCATCTATCCAGTTATTGTACTGCTTTCAGAAGTTGGCTCATTCTAATTGATCTTAACCTACCATTTTTACACCAATAGATAATTGCGTTGTAGGATTTTAGCAACTTTTTCCTCTTACAACCAGTGTGTTAAAAGTAGGCATTAGAAGGTACATTGAATGGTTGGGCTGCTTCATCTTTTATATCACAAAGTTTGCTATGTCGATTGCAACTTCGTATATTTTTAATACACAGAATCTTGTAGTAAGCCCTTACTACACACACATAAGGAATTCCTTGAAACTTTGAGAATTCTTAATTTTCTCACTCATACTATTCCCTCTCATGGAAATGTGCAGAATGACAAGGTAATTGAAAGAAATGGAACCCATTTTCGTTGGATTTGTATCAAGTTTCTTTACAATGCATCAGAGTTCAGATACTAAAAACTTTACATGGGTGTAGGATCTTTGCCCATTTATATTATTGTTATTTGATGAGCCTTTGCCCACTGCAGTTCTTTAATGATTTGCATTTGAATTGTTAGGTTCTAGCCTAACAATCTTAGATGCTGTCCCTAATTGGTAAATTTACAAAACTGGAGTCAGAATAATTGAACCTTTCAGGAAGGATATAAGCAAATAATATGAGGATCTGGAAAATTTTCTAATTCAAAGTATTGCTGTAACCTTCGGCCATTTTCCTATTCAATATGCATTTTTATAAACAAGCTATTTTTTCTGTGAAATTTGTTTAATGATAACTGTTTCCTGTTGGTGTGTTTCACTCACATCCACTTTTGTATGCTATCATTAGGTCTGGATCTGATTTCATACTCATTGATTAAATGCTTCAATTTTACAAAAAGATTTTCTTATCAAGCACTATTATATTCTAACTGCAGGCGTATGCAGCATATATGAAAGGGAATCTCTTGTTTGAACAAGATAAAAACTGGGACGTTGCACTTAAATGCTTTCGAAGTGCCAGGTAGAATCTAACTTAATTTGTGTGTGTGCTAAATGAGATGGCATTATGTCATTAAGTAAAATCTCAAGTTCAAGGACAACAACATGAACTACTTGCACATAACTTGGACCAAAAATAATTCTCTTTATTTTTTCCCTTATGCTTTGTCTCCTAGCTGACCTTAGAGTTTATTAGGGCTGTTTATGAGCAACTTGGGAAATATGGAGATTTAGAGAATCAAGTTTTATGCCGTGAATATGTGGAGCAACTAGAACCAAGTATACGCTATTGTTTACACAAGATTGGCGAGTCAAATCTGCAGACTTCTGAACTTGTACACATAGGTGAAATGGAAGGGCCTGCCCTCGACCTCTTCAAAGCAAAGTTAGAGGTTAGTCATTTATTTAAAGTATTAGCTACCTTGTGCTTGCTTGATTTAGTTATTGCTCCACTGTGATCTCCATCATACTATGTGGTGGTTCTTGTGCAAGAATTGTATCCAGGGTAATTTTCATTTTCAATAATATGTCTTGCATTTTCTTTGCTGGCAGGCTGCTATGGCTGAGGCTAGATCTCAGCAGGCTGCATCCATGACAGAATTCACTTGGCTTGGTCATAGGTTTCCAATTTCAAATGCAAAAACTAGAGTTTCTATATTAAAAGGTCAGCGGGAAATTTCTCTAAGGAGATACCATCTGGCTCCTTAGCACCTTGAGTTGTTGATTTTCTTCAGATATACAAATTATGTTTTTTTTTTCTTGATCTGATTTATGTGATACAGATTGTGCTTGAGGACACATCTGGTTTTCTAGCAGAATGAGTTGTTAAGTCTTCAGATGTTTGAATTGGGTCTCTTGTCTTGATCTACTTTATAGATCGTGCGTTCAGTACTTCCTACTCAATGTTTGAAGTGAAAGTCTGTTCCTTCAATTGTTCTCTATTTTCTGTGATTGCTCAATATGCCTAGCTTGCAAATGCCAAGTTGGAAACTATTTCTAATCCATGTTAACAGTGATTATTTAAAATGAACATTAGGGGTATAGTCATGAAATGAAGTTTGCATGTGCATTATGCTTTGATGTGTCTTACAGAGTGTAAATTGAAAATGTTTGCAAACATCATCGGGACAATTGTGCTCTACATAATTCACCTATGGCATGTTGAGATTCAGTGATGAAAATGTGTTTATGCTTAACTTTTACCTAATTCTACTGCATCATATTATTCATCATGATTAAATTTGTGTTTACATGTGTAATTGTGTACAATCAACTTGACCTGGTAGCATTATATTTATGTATTTATCTCTTTATTATGTTTGACATAAAACATTTCTTGTATGAGAAACTTTGATCAGCTCAGGAATTAGAGAGAGATATTCATGGTCCAGCAGGAGATTCTCTTCCAGCAGAGAAGAGACTTGTCGTCTTTGACAAGATTTTTGCAGCATATCATGAAGCCAGAAGCAGTATTCGCAGTGATTTGGTAAGAAAGATACAAGTTGTATTATACTGCTCCTCATCAAATGCCCTCCTGAGTCTCAAATAATTGATACTTCATAACCTTTAGATGGTACCATTGATAATGCAGAATATGATGCTATTTTCTGCATAACTCTTGAAGCTGATACCAATTTTGTGATTCCTTTAGGTTACTGCAGCTAATTCTGAAAATGTGAAAGATGAGTTAAGTGGCCTTGATAAAGCTATTGGTGCCATCTTAGGGCAACGAACTATTGAACGGAACCAGTTATTGGTTAGCATAGCGAAGAGCAAGTTCAATAAGGTCCGCGATGATAAAAATGAAAAAGTTACGAAGCCGGAAGAGCTTGTGCGGCTGTATGATCTCTTATTACAGGTACGGATGGAATTTAATTGCAATTTTCATGTCAATATGAAATTTGAGAGATGATTTAGGCCATAGTAGTGATAATAATGTGAATATTTTGCATCAAATGTATTAACTCTGTGTTTCTTTTGGCAGAACACTTCTGACCTTTCTGATTTAGTTAGCTCTGGAAGAGATAGAAAACCAGAAGAAGTGGCATTTGCTGAAGAATGTGAATTAAAGAGTATGGTTTTCCGAGCCCAAAGGTATGGCTCTAGTTATCTTCTTTGTTTTCCAGCCCATTTCCTCTCTTCTTCCTCAAATTTTGGTTGCCATATTTGACCTATCCAAGCAAAAGCTACACTAATCCACTATAGGGGGAAAATCCAATCCTTAATTTAGAAATCATTTCTGATGACCTTCTATTGATTTTAGAATGTGAAGATCTTGTGAGTTTTTGCAGTCATGTCTTTGTCTGAAATTTACAAAAAAAAAAAAAGTATGGTAATTTAAAGGCTTAAATTGATTCAGGACAACACCTAACACTATCATGACAGGTGCTTCTACTTAGCCAAATCATACAGTTCTGCTGGAAAGCGGACTGAAGCTTATGCCTTGTTCTCTCGAGCTCGTTCTTTAGCTGATGCCGCACTGAAGAAACTTCACAGTGTGGATATTTCTGATCAGGTATGTGCACTGTATACAGTTAAACTGATTTTAATGTTGCTTAAAGTTGATTTTCTTAGATATGTCATTGATTTAGCAGAGACCTAATGCTACTTGCTCATTGAAATTACATCAAAGACATCTGTTATCACCACACGTCTTCTGAAAATGGCATCTGTCTTTAGAGTGAAGGATACTGTTTTAATTAGTGGTGTTCTTGATGTGGGGCTTCTTTTGAAATTCACTTATGATTTATTGTATATTTCCTCCCTTATACCACCAGGTCATAGTCAATGAACTGGAAGTGTTATCCAATGAGAGTAGATCCAACAGTTGTATAGAGCATGCAAGAGGAATTATGGAGGAGGAGAAGGTTCCTGAAAATCTCTCAAAAAAGATATCAGATATTTCATTAAGTGGAAATGATAAAAAGGTATTCTTGTAGCATTTTTCTCTATAGGTTTTATTGCTTTATATTTCACTTGGAAAGAATGAAAATTCACTATTCATGGATTGAATTGGAAGCACTCTGAATGTTTGTTAACAAGTATACCTGCTAGTTGGATGTATATTATTCTTTTTGTTGCTTTTGCTTTTGCACTTTGTGGTATAGTAATTAGGAATGTGTCGTGATGAACTGATGTATTTTACTATTGATCTTACACTGATTTTATGGGCGTTTCAGCTAGAGAAATTTCTCATGGAGAAATTGGATTCATACGAATCTGCTGTTGGCGATTCCAACACAAAAGTGGCACCTCGCATTGAAGTCTTTCCACCTCCCTTCCAAGCAGTACCGCGCAACCCGATTGTCTTGGATCTGGCGTATAATATCATAGACTTTCCAGCGCTCGACAGTAGGATGCGAAAAGATAAGAAGGGAGGCTTCATTAGCAGATTTTGGGGTTGAGTTTCCATTTTTACTGTCTCTAATTTGGAATGATATCCTGGATTTCCCTCTTTTTTTCAGAACTGCAGTTTGCCATATCATATTTCCAGCGGCAAAATTTTGGATTGATCGCTTGTGACACTTTCTTTTTTATAGGATCAGAACATTTGAATTTTCCTAACTCATGACAAAAGGGAGAGCTTTTATGTTTAAAGGCTATATCATCTTTTATGTTTGAATATTGGATCTGCAGTTGGCTCAAAACATCACAATTAACTACTCCGTAATATTTAATTGTTACAAAAAATATATATATTTAACCTAGAGATGTCAATTGTACCCGTACCCGAAGGGGAACCCGACTATCCACTCCGATGGGGACGGGGATGGGGATAAAAATAGGAGAATGGGGACGGGGATGGAGAGAACATTTGATTCCCCGGCGGGGACGGGGATGGAGAGTAGTCTCCCCGCCCCGTCCCACCCCCGATATATATATATATATATATATATATATATATATATATTTATTTATTTTAGTGCTGTATAATATATATAAGAGTACATCATTCGTGCGGTACTTAAACTACTTATATATAATATATTATACATTATTTTACATTATTTTTTCGTTGTCTCTAGTAGTCTAGCTTCGCTTTGTTGTGATGTAGTTAACATTGCATGCATATGTGCTTAAGAAGTTGACTGTGAACATGTATATGTGCATATATGTGTATCTACTCTAATCTGCATATATAGAAAAGTCATAATCCATGCACCAAGGGGAAAACATTAAAGGAAACTACTATTTAGATATCCGAACTCTGAAGTTCATTCTGATGAAGATGAGTATATGTATTATTCATTTTTTTTATAAATTAAAATGGGGTCGGGGATTCCCCGTCCCCGCATAATCCCCGTGGGGAAGGGGAGATTTTTCCCTTCCCCGGCGGGGATGGGGACGGGGGTGGTGGGAAAAAGTCGGGGGCGGGGATGGGGGTATGCCCCCCGCCCCCACCCCGCCCCGTTGACATCCCTATTTTAACCTACTACAGCTTATGTAATTGCAAGTTAATTATTACTTTTTAAATATCAATATTGATATTATTTACACCATATACTAAACTTTGCCTGCAAAGGAAGAGCCATCTTTTACAAGTTGAATAATTGCAATGGACAATAAAAATGATGAAAAGCCCGCCCAGAATTTGAGGAAGTGCTTCACCAATGGAGGATAAATATGCCATGGTAGGCTGAATCATCCTCTAAGTCTTTTTCTTTATTCCACTAAGAAAAGAGCTCTTATAGTCTTGAGTACAGCCAATTCCATGTCTCTCATCTTCCCTGCCAAATCATCCACAACAGGTAAATCGCCAACTTTCAGTCAGATAGGTCACTCACGAAAGTAAGAAACCCCAACAATTGCACATACACGTCGTGACACTGCAATTCCAACTATGGTTGACATCTTCAGGATGAGTTTTCCTCTACAAACTGCTCCAAATAAGTTTCAACTTTCAACTTGTATTACTGGCTTTTAATTGATTATTTAATTAAACAGTCTTTATCTGCCTTATTTTGTGTCTGTTCTAGTGGAATCTTGATGCTTTAAGATGTCTCAGTCTCTCAGACTATCTGAAAACATCTGGCCAGCTGCTAGTCTGCTACCCCCAATTACTCAAGTTTCTCCATAATCTGATATCCCACAGAGAATATTTCTTTATTAATCAGAAGTAACGACTATACTGATAAAGTTCAGAGGATAAGAATATTAGTTCTAAAGTCTTTTGAAGCCTCAACTATTTCTGATTGTTTGTGCATATGGGTATGTGCTTTATACATACCAAACCAAAAACATGAAGGGAAACTACTATAAATTGGCTGGAAATGTTATTGGAGATCTTATTGAAAGTAATATTATACATTTATGATCAAATTGGAATCACTAGAAGATAATTACCTTGTAAATTTGGTACCACAAAAGGATTTGGGAAGTGAAGGTGTAACCTCTAGACTGCTTCCAAATTCTTGAGATCACCATTCGACCTGCCAAGTAAACAAAGTAGCAGGAGGAGAATGAAAAACAGAGGAACTCACTCATATAAATTTGCAAGTTGGAAGTTTCCATTAAATTAAGTTGAACAAATATGTTGTGGTTACCTCTCACAAGGTGAATCCCAATGGCAATAGCCCTTACCACCTCTCGTTTGGTAGTAAACATGAACATGAACATGAACATAGGGGGGTAAGGTGAAAACCATATCCACCTTTGAATGGAGAAGCAGTAACATAAAAGATTAGCAGCAAAATTATACATTCCTTTTGCTTTTAATGAGCTAGGCTTGAACCTGGCAGGCAGGTTCTGCTTGCTTCATAGGGTTGATAATACTTTCTGCATTTTCATTTGTCTGGTATTGACTGATCAAGTCACTCAAAGTCATCGATTTAGGGACCCAAGCAAACCTTACCATAGTTTCCAAAGTTTCAGCTAATTTTTCTGAATATCCTGCTTTATTCAACCCATGGACTAAAGTGCTGCACATAGTAACACTAGGAACAAACCCTTGCTTTCCAATTTCATTAAGTGATGTCAATAGTTCAGAAATATCCCCATTTTCACACAAGGACTCTACCAATGTCTCATTCACATGTCCGCTTAATACACCTTTCTCCACTAGTTCATTCCAAAGCTTAAAGGCTTTCTGCAAACTCCCATCTTTGTACAATGCATTAACCAATGCACTGTGCACTAATTCATCAGGCTCTATACCCTTAGCCATCATTTCATCGAACAGTGAAAACATCTTTGATCTTTCCCCTATTCTACCATAGGCAAGTATAAGTGACCTATAAGTGGCATTCGTTGGCATCAGATTCCGCCTTAGCATTTCTAGGAGAAGTTCCTCTGCTTCATTCGTCTTGCCCATATTGCACAGGTGATCAATCAAAATGTTGTAAGTTGCATGATTAGGTGGGATTTTTTTATCAAGCATGTCGTTCATCAACCCAAGGGCATCATTCAATCTTCCTGATTTGCAAAACCCATGAATCATCACATTGAAAGTACTTGTGGAAGCAATTCCCTTCTGTACCGTTTCATGAAATATCACTAACGCCCTCTCTGATTCCTCTTCCTTAAAGCATCCATTGATAATCACATTGTACACAAAGGCATCTGGTTGAATGCCCTTTGATTGCATTTCTTCCAACAAATGAAATGCTTCAGTTAGATTCCCAGATCTGCAGTAACCATCTATAATAGTAGCATATGTCATGCCATTTGGTGCCAAGCCCTTTATAGAGATTCCATCAAACAATTCCCTAGCTCTCAAAATGTTACCTGACTTGCAAAGACCACCTATTAAGGCATTATATGTGGCAATATTTGGAAGAATACCATTCTCATACATTTCATCATGAAGTCGAAAAGCCTCTTCCAAATTACCATGCTTGCAGAAACTATTAATGATAGAGGTGTAAGTAAAAACGTCAGGTTTTAAACCCCTATCATAGAGTTCAGAAAAAACCTTTATTGCTTCTGAAAACTTTCCTGCCTTTGAGAGGCCATCTATAAGTACAGTATATAGTTTCACATCTGGGAGGAGCCCTTGTTCAAGCATGCATCTGAATTGTGAAAGTGCTTTTGTTATATTCCCAATTTTGCAGTGTCCATCAATCACATATGTATAGAGTACAACATTAGGTGCTATACCTCGATCTAGCATTTCACAAAAATACTTCTCTGCCATTTGCATTTCACCTTTTTCCTTGTAACCAGAAATAAAAGCCCCAAAAGTGTAGTCATTCGGTCTTAATTCCCTCTTCTCCATTTTAGTTAAACACATTTGTGCTTCTTCCATTCTTCCTGCTTTGCAGAAACCAATAATAATGCAATTATAGCAAAAAACATCAGGTGAGGTACCTTTCTGCCACATTTCATCCAAGAAATTTTGTGCTTCTTCAAATTTCCCATCCTGAACAAAACTTTTTAAAATAGGTGTCAAAATAACAGAATTTGCTCTAATACCCATCCCAATCATTTTCTCCAAAATAAGGATTGCTTGGTGGCGATCTCCAGTATTACAAAATCCATTAATTAGGAAACCAAAAGTGTAAGCAGAAGGTACCAACTTTCTCTCGTTCATCTCAAACACTATTTCACAAGCCTTTTCCATGTTATTCTGTAGACAGTATCCCTCCAACAAATGATTGTATGACCAAGTCTCAGGGAATATGCCCATTGCAATCATTTCATCCTTAAGATTTGTAGCTTTCTCCATCTGACCAATTTTACAGAGCCCATTCAAGAGAGTATTATAGGTCACAAGGTTCAACTTGATTCCACGTGCAACCATATCATCCTTAATTCTCAATGCTTCTTCTACATCACCCTCTCTCATGAAACCATGAATCAGTGGAGTATAGGAAAAATGATTGGGATTTAGACCCATATCCCACATTTCCTCCAAAACCAACTTAGCTTCCCTGCACCTCTTCTGCTTGCATAACCCATCTATGAGTGAGGAATAAGTATAACCATCTGGGGCCAGGCCAATCTCCGCCATAGTCCTCTTCAATTCTACAGCCTCATCAACAAGCCTTGTGCTGCACAACCCTCTGATTACCACATTGTAAGTAACCAAATTCGGATTACATCCCTTCTCTCCCATCTCAAAGAGCACCTTTTTGGCATCTCTAACATTCCCAGACTTGCAATAAGCATTTATAACAGTAGTGAAAGTATACACATCTGGAGAAATCTTCCTCTCCACCATTCCGTTATACACACTCCAAAACATCTCCATTTTGTTCCTCTTTATTAATTCATTCAACAATGAGTTACAACACAACAAACTAGGCGAAAACCCAACATCTACACCCAAGAACACTGAAACAGCTTCATCAAACATGCCTTTGTTCCTAAAAGCAATAATTAGCAACTCAAACACTAGGGAACTTGAACTGGACCTATTACATTCTTCGTAGCACCTAAGCAATGAGCTCAAAATATCCGAAACAGGAAATCGGCATTCAATCATCTTCTCCAATAAACTAGAGGCAGGCGGATTTAAGTTGGAATCACACAATAGCACAGTAAGGATCGCAAAAGAATTGATGCTGGGAGGAATACTCATTTTGCGGGCCGACCAATCAAAGAAGGAAAGCAGGCGTTTAGGGTGTACAACCGACCTGTTTCTGTGAATCACCGAGTAAACCACATCAGGATTGAGTTTTGACGGCACCGCCGATGAATCTAAGAGTAACTCCCAGCTGTTAAGCCCCAAAATCCTGGAGATATCTTCAGCTGCGACTTCGTTTTGTGTGGCAGTGCAGAGAAAACGCCGCCTTGAATTGAGAGTAACCTTGTTGATTATCAACCGCCCGCTCTTCGATTTACGCACTGCACGAAAGAACAAACTATGCATCATTGTTGTTTCTTATGAATTTCCTTCTTAAATGTGAATTTTCCTATATTCTAAGGTTTCACCATTCCCCTCTCTTCTTCTCTCTCTGCCGTCACTGGCAACGGAAACGTAAACAGAAGAGAAGAGAAGAGTATACATGGGCCGAGTTTTGCCCGATGCCCATTTTATCTTATTGCTGCAATAACTTTCTGGGCCGTCATGTATTCTTCTTTATTAGAATGGGCCACAGAATGTAATGGGCTATTATTAATCAGCTTCTCATAAGCGCATCTTCTGCAATCAATCTGCAGGAACAGAATGATTGGACTGTGCCATTTAAAAAAATTCAATTTACAATTTTTGTAGATTTATATCGATAGTATTTCAATGGTAAAATAGTAGTCGAATTTCAATTTTAAAATCTAAATCTCTAAGTCACTAAGTGCAATACTCTTCCATAGGTAAATCTCACATTCAAATCCAAATCATCTGACAACGAACAGCAACGACAATCTTCATATGGTACCATTTCAGTATGTTATTTGCATTTTGTAATTTCACCAAAGCTTCGGTACACACCACTGTTCAAACAAAGCTATGATTCAATAACAAACAAAGAAGCCAAGGACAATGGACAGCAAATGCTAAAGACAACAAGTGTTAATAAGATTACTACAACAGTTGTTTACTAGATGAACCTCCCTAGTTGTACTAAGTTTCATGCCAATATTACTTGTAGCGCAGAGGATAGTTCAATTATAGAAGTCTTACTATGTACTAGGTTGAATAGGACTTGTACTAGGGCAGTCAGTAGTTCAGGATTCATGAAGACATTGAAGGATAAGAAGACAACACTCTAAAAAGTTATCTGAACCAGAGCATACAAGTTGATCAGAGTTGGTTACTGAAGTTACAACCGCTTCAAGATTCTGAAAGGTTTAAATAAGAGCCAACTCTTATTCAGCAGGTGTTGAGCGAATTTACAAAGAACAATCTGCAAAGTAAAACTTTGTGTGAGCTTAAGGGAGATCTTGACAAAGCTTACCTTTGATTCAAGACACGACTTCTCTAAAAGATCGATTGGGTAAGTTTTCACTCTGAAATGCAAGATTGTGCTGCTGTTGAGGGGGAGCCTCAATTCAAGAAGATTGGGAGATCGCATTCTTGTCAACTCTTCAAGGTTAAACTCTAGAATGGTGCTGTGATGAAATTCTAGAGTCACCGTGTGAGACACAAGTGTATTCGCTGGTATATTCCATCTTGTTGAAGAGTTGGGCTATCAGAGTGATGCCCCCAAATCTAGGAACTGAGTTTCCGAACTGGGTTATCAATTGCTTGTGTCGTTATTGCTTTATGTTTAATCAATTGAGTCTACGTTACTATTAGAACTATCTGCTGCACTATCTCTTAAAAAGATTAGGTAACTTTCAATGAATCTAGTAATTACTTTCACCAATTGAAAATTACCTATACATATTAGACTTTAGACTCAAGGAGTCTGAATTTCAACAAGTGTTTCAACAAACAAAGTGATTAATTAAATTTTTCATTTGTTAAATCAATATATATAGTGTTCAATGTCATTGTGAGTAATCGAACCCTTGAAACTATGATGTATAATTGTATATATAGGCATAATATACAACAGTTTTGTGAATATAGTATTGTCGTTCACCGGGTTCTAAGTTAGAGTGCTCAAACGTTAGAATCGTAGTATGTGTTATCTTGGGAAACCTAGATCGCAACGCTCCTAGCACCTTCGGAGGCGGTAAATAAGGTTTAAGAAGAGAATGCAACTTGACTCGTACTTGCAACCTACCCAAAAGTTCTCCTTTGTCCTCTTGTTTTTCCCAGAAAATATTAACCTTTCATAGGTTTATTTTCTCCAATTTTTAAACCTTTCATGTGTTAATTTTCCTCCATTTTCAGGGATTATCAAACTTGTTTCCTACCAACACTCCATACTAATAAGTAATAACATGTGCTAGGGCCCCACTGATTTTCAAGAAAGAACCTGTGCAAATGCTCTATCATAACTTTAAGGATGCATGCCATAGTTTTAGACAAGATATTTTCATCCATTTCTATCCTATTCCCCTTTATTCCTGGTAATTTTTCTTTAGATTGACGAAATGCCTCTATAAGGGCTATCTTTGCCTATCTATAGTAACATTTCATATATCTTCCTTTTGCTACATTTTATATTGGAGTGTTTGCCTATTCTTTACCTGACCATATTATCCTTATTAGTTTTCGGCTTTTATTAAACAGGAGAGCTGTTGGATGCTGGTGTAAACTGCAATCCTATTGCATATCTGAATAATCCCTCTGCTGAACGTAATAAATACAAGTATGATGTCGATAAAGAAATGACCCTACTAAAGTTTGTGGATGACGGTTGGGGTCCAGTTGGTAGCTTTAATTGGTTTGCTACCCATGAAACTTCAATGAGCCGTATAAATTCTCTAATAAGTAAAGACAACAAAGGTGCTGCTACTCAATTTATGGAAGACTAGTTCAACCAGAATAGTACTGAAATCAAGGTCTTTAATGTAACCAAAACTATTAAATTGCCAAGAAGGATCTCAAACATCATCCCTATTCATGAGAAGCCTAAGATCTTTATCTATTCTATTGCAGTTGACATAATTCTTAGAATCAAAATATGAAAGACTACTTGAGACTGCTTCAATTTATGATTATGAAGTGTGTAGTATGCCGAAGATTTTTCTAATTCAAGTTGTAAAACTTCTTTGATTACACAATTTTACACTTCATAAACATGAATCCTGTAATCTACAGAAGACTTTTCTCATTCCTTAAGACTGGCTGTAGATGATTCTATGTTTGCTCGAACTTTGTTTACTTAAGTAGTTAAGTGAATTAAATTAAAGAATGTGTATACAAGATTTGTGCAATATGCTTTTGTCGACTTACATGATTTAAATATACTCCCTCTATCCCGGAATATGTGTCTCATTTTCATTTTGCACGCAGTTTAAGATAGTTAGAAAAAGTTAACTCCATTTCCTTTTATGCCCTTTGTACTTTCTGACATTTTTGCTTTATTTCTGCATCTTTCTTCATCTCTATCTGTACACAGTACACGTTTCTTCTTCATTCTTCAACAAAAAATTTGCTTCATTTATTCATCTCATCCGGAGACATTTCTTCTTCTTTCTTCAACAAATACTGCATAACTTGTTTGTCTTTTACTCATTTTCATAGACCTAGTAATTATATAAAAATACTTTGTAAAATGAATTAAAGCATGTGCTCCATCCAGTTGGACTGCACATATTATATTTATGCTCACACGCCCCCTCAACGTGTGCGGTGGATTTCCGAGCGCAACACGGAAGTCTCTTTATGTGGGTGACGCGGAGATTCGAACCCATGACCTTTTGCATGGCTCTGATACCAAATTAAAGCATGTGCTCCATCCAACTAAAAGCCTAAGTTGATAGTTGGACTGCACATATTATATTTATGCTCACAAAATGAACTTAAAACTTCTAAAAACAATCATTTCTACATTTTTCTTGGCTATAATAAGAGATAGAAAAACATAGAGTAGTGATATATATAAATCTGAATGGTAGAGAGGATTATCGCTATTGAGCTGCAAATGTCGATAGCATCATAGAGTTATCAAGTTCTTACGCTCTTTAAAAAAAAAATCTTATGTTTCTTGAAATTGAAAGGAGATTGGGATGAGAGACCGTAAGAAATGAAGAGTAGGAATAGTTGTTGATGGCCATATTGCCCAATGTTTATTTTCTTTGATTTGGAAATGAAGAAACAGAAGGAATACGAAATGTAATCTATATTTGTTCTTCTAGCTGGGCACGATTATTGAGAGGATAACAAGCAAATTAAATTTAGTAGGACTTGTCTTTGAATAATGATTTGTTTGTGTTGCAATTTTTCTAGGAGGATATTGCAGTTATATTTCAGAAGGCAGACAAGGACAATTCTGGAATACTAACAGTAAAAAAATTTCAAGAATTCCTCAATGATATATGTGAAAGATACCCACAAGTAGAGCTCTACTTAAAAAAACAACCAAATCAGTGGCCTAGTTGATATATGCTACTGTTTTAGATATCTTTTTTTTTTAAATGGGAATCTGCCACTGTTCCAGCTTAGGAATAGTAGTGGATACCTTTTTTAAAAAAAAATAATCCGCCATTGTTTTTATCTAAGAACAGTAGCAGATGACTAACTTTCCGCCACTGTTCCACAACAATGGAGGAAAGTCAATGACTTTCAGTGACTATACCATCCGCCACTATTGTATAACAATTGCGAAAAACAATTTACAATAGTAGCGGATGTGCAGTTTTTTACTAGTGATAGGTTGGGAGTATGGAGTAATTCATGATCTGAATAAGTCAATGGAAAAGATTATATATTTATTGTGCAAGAAAGTAATGTTTGTTGGAGTTTATCGAATTAAAGATCATATTTCTAACATACAAGGAAATATTAGCAAATGTCCCACAAGTTCAAAGGAAGATCAATTAGAATGTAGGGAAACTCTCATGATAACAAAGAACAAAAAGAAGAGTAAGAGACATAAAGAAGTTAATCTCAGAGCGGATGTAGAGATTGATGCCTGTGAGGCTATGAGTAATACTAATACTATAGATGTTGATGAGTTGCAACAATTTGGACTTGTGAAGCCACCACGTCCAATTGCCATATGGATAAGTTTGCAAATCAAATCAATTCTGAATGTTCTTTGAGTTCATGAAAGGGCAAGGCGCAACAATGGATAATTGAGGCATTTGACAAGGCAAGGAGTAACCGGGTGAAAGATTACATATGCATATGGGCTTATGAAGCAACTATTCCATTTCATGCTTTTGAGAGAGATAGTTTCAAGTTGATGGTTGAAACTATTGGTCAATATGGTCCAAGAGCTCAAGGACTAATTAGATATAAATGACGTATTTGAAAAAAGAGGTTGATCGAGTCCAGGAAGCTTTAAAGGTACATGAAGCAGAGTAGAAACTAAATGAGTTCTCAATTATGAACGATGCATGGACAGATAGGAAGAGAAGAAACGTCATGAACTTGTGTGTCAATTCACGGTTGTGCACAGTTTTTTAATGTTATAAAGAATGTTCAATTGAGGCACACACTTGTCAGTTTATATTTGAGTATGCGGAGCATGGCATTCAACAAGTTAGAGAGGAGAATGTTGTTCAAATTGTCACAGATAATGCTTCAAAAAAAAACATGAGAGCTACTGATATTTTGGACTTGTTGTGCAACTCATTCCATTAATTTAATGCTTGAAAGCATTGCAGGTATGTGCAACCAATAGTGTAAAACTATAAATGTTTAAAACTTTAAATCTTTAAATCTTTAATAGAATATATAGCAAATCTTTAAATCTTTAATACTTGAATGCCTTGCAGGTTTACCACTATTTAGAAGAGTTATTGAGCAAGCAAAGAGTTTGACTATCTTCATCTCTGCACACTATAAAACATTGGTAATAATGAGATCCTTTATAAAGAAGCATGACATAGTTAGGCCAGGTGTGACTAGATTTGCTTCTGCATTACTTACTTTATAGAGTTTAGCTGATAAGAAAATTGAATTAAGGGCTATGTTTACAAGCAATGAATGGAATGAATGTAAGTTTGCCAAAATAATTAAAGGGAAACATTCCTATTTTACTATCTCGATTCATGCATTTTGACAAGGGGTTGCATTATGCTTGAAGATTTTTGCACCGTTGGTGAAGGTGCTTCGTATTGTTGATCAGGAAAAGAAACATTCAATGTGATTTGTTTATGGTGAGCTTATGCAGTCCAAAGAAGACATGAAGAAGGCATTGAATGAAGTTGAAAAAAAGAACTATGAGCCTATTATTAGAATAATCGAAGAGAAGATGAAAAATAGGCTAGACAATCCTCTCCATTTGATGGCTTTCTTGTTGAATTCTTATTACCATTATAAGGATCCTTTACTTCATTTGGATGATGATGTTTCTATTGGAAGCGTTGAGTTCCTTGAGACATATAACTTCGGTGATATAGAAATGCAAAACAAGATATTAAAGGATGGATTGTCCAAGTATAAGATCAAAGATGGCATGTTTGGGAAATCAATTGCGGTAAAAGGATGTGAGTCTAATGATGAGCAATATGATCAGGATAAATAAGTTACATACTAGTTTTAAATTTTAAAATTTTAATACATATAACATATTTAATATTTTTATTGCTTTGATGTAGCAATGTGGTGGTCAACTTTTGGTGTGGGGAACTCCAAATTTGAAAATAATTGCTATGAAGATTCTATCTCTTACTTCAAGTTCTTCGAGATGTGAAAAGAATTAGAGTACATTTGAAGGGGTTAGTTAATTTTTGTTTACTTAGTTATTTTATTTAGAAGCTACATACTTGATAATTGATACTTTAAGTTTTAAAGTAATATGTTTTGCATTTTACTATTTTAGGTACATACAAAAAAATATTGAAATATAACCGCCTAAACAACCTAGTCTTTGTGCAATTTAATGCAAACTTGATGAACAAAAGGAAAATGTTGAATTATTACTTGCTAGTGATGCAAGTTTGGCACAAGATTGGATTGTTGATAATGATGAAGTTGAGGTTGAAGATGAAGTGGAATTTGATGAGGAACTGGATGAAGCACTAAGATCACAACGGAGTTGTAGATTGAGGGAGCTTGAAGAAGATAACTCTGAATCCAAAACTGAAGAAGAAGTTGATGTTGTTGTTTAGTTTGAAGATGATGGAAATCGTGTAATAGATCAATATAGACAAGGAGATGGAGAATAAAACCTTGATTAATTGATTTGGAAGTTTGATGAAATGACTATGATTTGATGATATCTTTATTAAGTTATTTTGTATTGTATTGATTTGATGAAATGATGAATTGATTTGGAAGTTTGCTTTGATAGTTTGTGAGTTGTGACTTGTGAAGTTGTGAGTTGTGGCTTTGTGTTTTAACTTGTAATTCTTTAAAATTATATACATAATACAATTTACAATTAAATTAATCAATTATAATCTTATAAATATTTTTTAGGTAATTAGGTATTTGTTGTAAATAGTTTCCTTTAGCTCGTTGTGTTTCCCCGATAGAATTGGATGAACATAAACAATATAATATAAATATAAAAGTAGAGAGAAACATGAACAACAACATATCTTCTATATATTATTCCAACATCAATTAGTACATATGAAGTAGTATACATAAAATTACATTTGTAACGGCTAACATTAATAATGGATATAAATATGACTGTTACATATTGAATACTCATAATGTCCACAATAATATCTTTATAACCGTATTTTAGATTTTAGGTTAAATGTTTTTAAAAGAAACAAAAAATTATATTGATAGACATTTCATTGTTTTAGATACTAGTATTGTACCCGTGCGATGCACGGTCTAAAAATTACATTTTAATTTGTAATCTTATTTTATTGTAATAATGTACAAAACGATTGTGTATTGTGATAATAAACTACAAATATAACATCATAATAGTTTATCATAGGATATTGCAAGACCAACAACAAAAAACATTGAATATACAAAGTGAACATTGCTTGTGAACATATTTTAGTATTTAGAAATATAATCGCAGGGATAAATTCTGGGAGTGAACATTGCTTGTGAACATATTTTAGTATTTAAAAATATAATTGCAGGAACTTCTAGGAGTGAACATTGCTTGTGAACATATTTCAGCATCTAATTTCATTGCCCTAATTAAACTTTTATTGTAGTTCATATATTGATCAGCTGGTTTTAAAATGAGTAAGTTATATGAGCATTTTTATATCGGTTTGAAACATAGTTAAAAATGTATACTAAGAATTACATAATACTAAAAATGTATTTCAGAAGGTTCACTTCACCTAGATGGCCTTATCGCAATTCTCTATTCTTACACTTGGAAACTACACCATTTTAGCTAGAATACTACTCCATCTCCACCATGTCCTACGCTATTCTTGACTATCGATTAAGACCATCCATTTCCAGAAGTTTCACTACACCTTACCCTTCTATGCGATTTATGTTCCGTCACTTTGAAAGAAACAAAAAAGTATATTGATAGACATTTCATTGTTTTAGATACAACACATTAATATTTTCTTGTTTGGATATTATGTTGTATGTTTTTTTTTTTTTTTTTAAATATGCTCTGATCTTTGAGATAATAAGTTCTTTAACACTTAGAGTCATCAATATCCTAACCAACACAAGTTACAAGAAAAATGACTAAAGAATGTGATATGGTATATACAAATTTTTAATAAAATTTTATTATGTTGTATTTATGATAATAACTAGATAAAACTGCTCTGATACCAAATGGTTAAAAGATGAGAGCATGTAGAAAAGATGGTATTGTGGAAACTTAATGCTAAAAATAGTGCATTACATTATTCATATTTTCTGATATGAATATGATCTTAAGTAGGGGTGAGTATCGGTTGGTTACGGTTAATAACAAACCGATAACCAAATAACTGATCTATTTTTTAAATCTTCATAATTAACCTAAGTAGGAGTAATTCTACGTGTAGTCCCAATTCCTACCCCATTTTCTACTTCCTATGAGTTGGCATGGTTTGATTGATCAATTTAATAGGGAGTCATGATGTTTATTCATTCCTTTTTTTCATCCTCCAATCAAATTTGAACACAAGTGGAAGTAAAGTTTGGGAGTACACTCCCATGTGGAAGGGAGTGGGTTCGAGCCTCAGTGAAGACATCTGTTGACTCTTTGTGTTTCAGTAGGTTGAGAAAGTAGCTATGAACAGATACTACATTGTAACCAAGTCAGTAGAACTCAAAAAAAAAAGTTTGGGAGTACATCTATACATGAACCATTTTTCTTTTAATAGCAAGTCCAATTATGTTAATACTTCTCACCAATCATTATTGTGTGGACCGTGTGCACCAATGCATCATAAATAAATAAATAAAAATATTATTTGTGTACATAAAGTACATTATTTGAGTACTAAAAATATATTATGTTGTATACTATCAAATAATGTACTTTTTGTATATTAAAAATGTACCATGTATTCAAGAAAAATACATTATTTGAGTACTAAAAATCATTTATTTTGTATAATGTACATATAGTACACAAATAATGTATTTTTGTATATTAAAAATGTTTTTTTTATGGTTCACACAGCACTGTGTGAACAATAATTTTTTATTTCTCACAAGCGAATCTTCTACAATATGTGGGGCAAATTTTTATCTGGACCATAAAAAGTACATTTTTAATATACTAAAATTAAATTATTTACGTACTGAATGTACATTATACAAAATAATATACTTTCAGTATTTAAATAATGTATTTTTCCTAAATACAATGTATGTTTTTAATATACTAAAAGTACATTATATTATTTGTGTACTAAATGTACATTACACGAAGTATTTGAAAATATATAAAATAATGTACTTTCAGTACTCAAGCAATGTACTTTTTATTTGTGGTCCACAAAATAATGATTGGATTGGATTTTTCATTTTAAAAAAAAAAAAAGAAAAGATAAGGGTCAAATAGTCCTCTTTATGTCATAGACATTGTGATCAAGTGACATAATTGTAGCTCTCACAAATGAGATGTCTCAAATTTGAACCCAATATAGTGTTTAGTGTTTGATGTTATTTGTGATATTTTTTTATGCAGTTAATTTAATTTTTTTAAAAATATGTTATGTTGTAGTACTTTGTTCTCAAGGTGTTTACAAAGATATGGTCAGAGTTAAGACTTGAGAATATGCTCGTCTATTTACTAAAATATTATTATAAAAAAGATTGACAAGTTTTTGTTAAAAGTATATCATGTGAACCACTCAGCAAATGCTTTTCTATTTATTGCTACGAAGAGATTATTAGAACATTAATTAAATTGTTGGAAAAAGACAATATCATGCGGAACTTAAATAAAATTTTCAGTCCATTCAAGTGTAAATTATATATACATGTTTGAAGGATTAATAAGATGAGCCATTTTGCTACACCAAAAAAAAAAAAAAAAAAAGATGAGCCATTTTGAAATTTTTACATCTTGAGTTATCCTTTCTTCTCTACTTCTCTATTCCGTATATATATAATTCTTGCGTGCAAACTATTTACGGTTACCGTACAACTATCGTCGGTAGATTTGAACTAATCGAAAAGCCCATGCCAAATTACAACAATAATGTCTTTAATGTGTGAATTATTGTACTAAATAATGAAAAAATGAAAATGATCTAGAGATTGAATTTAAGGACTAATAAATTCCAAATATTTTCACCTTGTCTTGTTTTCAACCTTAACTCAGGAAAAAAAAAATTAAAAATGGCTAAAAATTTAAGTTAGAGGGAACCGAAATGGTCTAACTCTCAACTTAGGATAACATAGTACATGTTAAACAAGTCTAAATGAAACGTAGTAGATATGTGGCTCATTTAATTAGATGCAATTCTATAAGTTTAAAATAGATAATATATGGAGTAAATTATCGAAATGGTCTCTCAAGTATGTCGGTCCAAATAATTTGCATCAACTAACCATGGCTAGCTACCATTACCCACAACTTTACAAGGAAAAGAAATAAAATTGTCCTTTGCCACAACTTATTGTGTACTATAGGTTATGATAGATAACTTTTATGTTGTGGAATCGTACAGTGCAGAATGTGAAAGACACATTTGTGTTCCAAAAGTGTGGGGTAAAAATTAGTGAATTGAAGACGCATGATGGGGAAATGGGGTTTGTTTTATGGGGAGAGATTCAATGAATGTGGTGAAGAGACTTTCTGATTCACAGCAAACTCCACATGTCATGCATGGGCTTCACCATGATTTAGAAACATTATGGTTATCCACTCTCATCTACACTGTCACATATTTTGTTCCAATCTACTAGGTTTAGGTAAAAATTGGTTGCTGCTTTATTGCCCTTCTCTCCTTATTTGTCAACTACCCAGTAGAAAACCTCGAATCATTAGCTACTATTGCGTTTTAGACTTAGCCAAATTCATAGTATTGGAGACTCAACGTGTAAAGGGTGAGGGAAATTAAAGGACTATCTTCTCCTATTCGTCCGTAATCGTCAGATAACTTACAATTTAAAATTTAAGAAAGTTATTGTGATTTTTAATGTACGTTTTGATTTGAAAAATTTAAGAGTTGTTTGGTAAATACTCCGTAACTGTTAGTTGATCGGGCTAGATAGTAAGTTTGACTAGTTGATAACATTAGTTTTTTTTTTTTTATGTTTTTTTTTTTTTGGTGAGAATTGATAACATTAACTGATTGTAAAAAGATGTTTGGTAAATTAACTGTTAGTTGATAGCTGATTGTACGCAAAATGACTTTCTCTCAAAAAGTTGATCGAAGCAGCTTTTTGAATTTTAGCGTTTTGGAGCAATAAAATGCTACAAAAAGCTAATTAATCAAACCCTCATATTAGTTATTTAACCAAGTCAAATAGTTAATAGTAATCAAACAAAGTAAAATTGACTAATAAGCTAACTATACTACGTAGGTCAATTAATAATGCAAATCATAGCAATTCCTTGAAATTAGTAGGGTTGTGTGATTCTTTTTCTAATAAGAAATAATTATCCTAAGATTTTAATTAGTAAAAGAATACCAAAAGGCATCTTTATTATTATTATTATTATTATTATTATTATTATTATTATTATTATTATTATTATTATTATTTCAATATGATAATTATAAGATTATTAATTCCCTAAAAAGGCGTTTGGTTCGAAGGAAGGAATTAAGGGAAAAGGAATTGTAATCCGGTGGGAAAAGAATGAGGTAAGAATTTAAATTACATTGTTTGGTAGGCAAGAATAAAATGGGTGGAAATTGAAACGGAATAAGTAAATAAATACTAAAATATTATTGTATTATTATAATATAATAATAGTAGTTGAGAAAGCTTTTGCTAAATTAAGGAATAATGGCCAAATAGGCCACTGAATTACACAGAAAAATGCAATTAGGTCATCGAACTCAAAAACAATGCAATTGGGTTACTGAACTACACAAATTCATGCAATTTCATCCAAAATGACTTGTTTTACATGATGTACCGATTACCAATTTTAAAAATAATATTTTAAATAATTATAAATAAAATAGTTAATTAAAACTAAAATTAAAAATTATACTCCGTGAAAAAAAAAACAAAACAAAACAAAAAAACACACACACATCCGATTCGTCTCCGGCCGGCATTTTTTTTTTTAAATTTTAATTTTAATTTTAATTATTTATTTTATTTAAAATTATTTTAATAAGGCTATGAAATTTCTCGAGAAGCTTACATAACCTAAGAATTTAGGGAAAATGTAATTCATCACATTGACGTTATAAAAAATGAACTAAAAATAAAATTTTAAAAGAGTTAATACCACAAATGGTCCTCTAACTATTGGGCTAGTACTCTTTTTAGTCCTCAACTTTTAATTCGACCACAAATGATCCTCTGACTTTTATTTTTGACCACAAATAGTCCTTTATTAAAATTTCTGTTAAGTAGGTGTTAAATTTAGGGGTATTATCGTCAAATTGATATATAATGGTTATAAAATAAAAATGTTTAGAATTTATCACCAACAAATGTAATTGAAACAATTAACAAATATAAATACTCTTAAATAAAAAGACAATACACCTTATTCTCTTAATTATGCGTACAAAATGAAGATTTAATATTAGAGCTATATATATGTTTTTAATTTAACCAACAGATTAAAATGGAAGAATTTTTTTTCAAAATCCTTGCTCCCATCATTTTTATGGTTGTTCATACATGGTCGATTATTAGTTTTCACTCTTCATTAATCGATCAAACATTTTATTTGGGACACAAGTCACACAACTGAAGGCTGCCACCGTTGAATTAATATAATTAATCAAGTACAAATTACGAACATTAATCATAAATTTTTATTTAATTTGTTCATTTATGTTATTTGTCACGACCATTTTGTTTTTATATTTATTAACTTAATATTTATTAATGTTTGAAATTAATTATGTTGTCATATAATTCTAAAAAAGAAGTAATTATAATAATATTATCAATTTGACGATATTACCCCTAAATTTAACACATATTTAACAGAAATTTTAACAGAGGACTATTTGTGGTTAAAAATGAAAGTCAGAGGACCAGTCGAATTAAAAGTCGAGAACTAAAAGGAGTACTAGCTCAATAGTCAGAGGACCATTTGTGGTATTAACTCATTTTAAAATCTTACATTCCCCACAATAGCCTCACGTTTCCTTAAATCAAACAAAAGAGTATAATATTATAAGAGTTAATTCCAGCAATGGTCCTCCGACTATGTTGATTTTTCAAAATTAGTCCTTGAATTTGAATTTGGACAATTTAAGTCCCTTGACTTTCAAATTCTTTCCAATGTTGGTCCTTTAGTTAAATTTTGGTTAAGTTGAGGTCAAATGAATGGGTAAAATTGTCCGTTCACCTATATAGTGCATTATTACTCGTATTTCTCCTGTCCTATACGCTATATATATGAATATAATCTCAGTCAAAGAGACTTCGATTGAGACTTCGACTGAGATTATATTCATATATACATCGTATAAGACATGAGAAATACGAGTAATCATGCACTAAACATGTGAACAGACAATTTTACCCCTTCATTTGACCTCAACTTAGCCAAAATTTGACGAAAGGACCAACATTGGAAAGAATTTAAAAGTCAAGGGACCTAAATTGTCTAAATTAAAAGTCAGGGACTAATTTTGAAAAATCAACATAGTCAGAAGACCATTGCTAGAATTAACTCAATATCATAATATTTATATTTCTCAAGTTATGTGAAATAATTTGAATCAAATGCTCTATAAAGGACTCATCATATTAACAACTTTTTTTCTAATACATCTAATGAAGATAAAAGATGTGAGATTTGGATAAATTATACTGAGGACTACTACTAAATGTTCATTTTTAATATATTGAAATTTTATTTTTTTAGTTAGTATACTAAAAATAAACTTACAGTACACCAAACATAAATGTTCAAAAAATTGAACTGTACTTTAGCATATTGAAAATAAGTATTTTCTTTTTTTTTTGTCAATGAAAATAAGTAACTAACTATGCTAAAAAAAAGTGCATATTAGTAGTATATCTTACAATATAATGATCAGAAAGATTTGAATATAGGTCTATTGTTTCACTTATTGTAGCCAAGTCGAAGATTACAACGGCAAATTATACCGTGTGTCATAGATAAATGTTCATTTTTAATATACTATGTGTTTGTTTTTATTCTTTTTGTATATTGAATGTTTATTATTTGATGATCTTTTAGTACACAAAAATAAACATTAAATGTATTAAAATTGAATTTTATATCAATGGTTTAACTTACAAGGTGAACCATGATCAATGGTATAATGATTGCTTAAACCACGGTGCATCCTTAACACGACTTGCCGCTTTTAGAATTCTTTTACCCTCTTTGCTCTATTTAAATGTTTTTTTTTCTAATGTAAAATTATAGTGTTCTTAATTATTAATTTTTTTGGCATTACCTATAGCCCTAGGCATTAACGGCAAACGTTGGCCAATAATTAAATTGAACTTTGCAAAATTAGTTGATTCATTAGTTTGGTTCGTTTTCAATTTCTTAAGAAAGGGAGTTAATTCCGTATGGATAATGAATTAACCTAAACTACTTAAAGCTAAGAGAGAAATATATCTTCTTTTGTCTAAAAGGAAAATTAAATTTATGAGTTAATTCCATTTTTGGTCTTAGATTATAAGTGGCAATTCACTTATGGATCGTTATACCGTGGACCAGGGTCCACAATGCAACAATGCATTGTGGACCCTGGTCCGAAACGAGCCGTAACATTACGGACTTTACAGTTTTTTTAAATTAAAATATAACTGTAATTTGAACAACAACAAAAACAGTGACGAAGAAGCAAGAACAAAAAATACACACAAGTTCATCAGATCACAAAAACACACACGACAAAAGGTGAATATTTAAACAACATTGTGAAATTTGAAAAACATGGAACACAAGAGATAATACGTTGGCTTATATTCTGGGTATCCTAACATTCAAATGCACAAGCACATCACAACTTGTGTTACTAACATGAATACACAGAACAGTTGCCTAGAATACACAGAATATTGACACAAAATACACAGAACTCATCCTCTTAACATTCGAATGTTACTAACATGAATACAAGAATGGTTGCCTAGAATACACAGAACGTTTGCCTAGAATACACAGAATATTGACACAAAATACACAGAGCTCATCCTCCTAACATTCGAATGCACAAACACATCACAACCTGTTTTACTAACATGAATACACAGAACGGTTGCCTATAATACACAGAATATTGACACAAAATACACAGAACTCATCCTCCTAAACTTTCGAATGCACAAACACATCACAACTTGTGTTACTAACATGAATACACAGAACGGTTGCCTAGAATACACAGAATGATTGCCTAGAATACACAGAACTCATCCCCTAACATTTTGGTACGGGGTGCACAATGCATTGTGACATGATATAAATTGCCTCCACTTTTAGCCATTTTTTATTAGAGCATCCTCATTTGATCCTAGTATTATTGTGACATGACTATTTTTAGTCATCCATCAACAAAATCGTTGAAATATCGTTAAATACAAAGACATTTCAATCTTTTTTATACAAAGTATGTTGAACCGCTATAGTTTTTATGTTTATTTTTTTGAAAAGATCAATAATTGAAGACCAAAATGTTATTGTATTTAACGATATTTAAACTGTTTTGTTGATAAAGGACAAAAAATATCATGTCATAATAATATTAAGACCAAAAGTGGCTGTTCTAATAAAAAATAACTAAAAGTGGACTGACACCTATAAATCTAGGGCAAAAATAGAATTAACTCTTAAATTAAATAAAACAAATTAACTCAATGTCCAACCATCAGATCATTGTTTATTGTTGATCATTATTAATATACATACGTACGCGCGTATGTATGTATATATATATATATAGGGTCATGTTCAGGTGTGGCCGCGCCCTTACGTGCGGCCGTGCGGTTTACACCACTCAATGTTAAGAAATGCATCACTCAATGTTACGAAATACACCACTCAATACATTGAGTGGTGTGTTTCTTAAATATGAAATACACCACTCAATGTTATTGAGTGGTGCATTTTGTAATATTGAGTGGTGCATTTCTTAACATTGAGTGGTGTAAACCGCACGGCCGCACGTAAGGGCGCGGCCACATTTGAATAAAAATCTATATATATATATATATATATATAATATAATTATTACTTTAAATTTTTAGTTAAAACGAAACATATTCTTAAAATTGGTACTCCAATGAATGTTATGGGTTGAAATTGTCTTTGTATTTTTTGAATAATAGAGAGGGTACTCGAAGAAAGACCTATTATCTTCTCACAAGGACTCTCTTTGGTCCATCTAACAACATGCTATATTATCCCGAACAGTTCTTTCCACATTAAGTGGCGGGTCTTCGAAATTGTCTTACATGACTACCTTTAACCTTGAGGTTAACTAATTGATCCACTACGTTGTTCTGTTCTCGGTATACATGAGTTACCAAATCGCCATTGTATTTGTAAAATAATAAAGGAATAAGGTTTAAATTGGTCACTAAACGTAACCTGAAAGTATAATTAGACCACTGAATAAAAAAAAAGTGCAATTAGGTCATTGAACACTCTAAATATATGCAATTTCACCTGGTAGTAAGTTACCATCCATTTTATCAGGTTACCTACTTACGTGGACGATGAGTTGACATTTTAAAATAATTTTTAAAAATATAAATTAAAAAATTTAAAATTTAATATTGTAAAAAAAAAAAAGTTGGGGTAGATGCCGACTACGTTAAACAATTGCCTGCAACTGTTGTATCCTCGTCCTCAATTGTCAGATTTATCTCTCCTTCCTACAGCACATAGTAGCGGTGATCTCTGGCTACTAACGGCATTTGGGCGGCGACTCTGGTTTACCAGGCGAAGTAGCGACGACGTCGACGGCGAGGGGGGCAGGTGGTGATCAAGATCTGCGGGGGTGGATCTCCTCGGCGAGCTTGACTGGCGACGTTGCGTTCCAGGCTTCAAGATTTTTTTTCAGTTGTTTTGCGAAAGAAGTTGACTTTCGGTAAATAATAATAATAATAATAATAATAATAAATTAATTAATTAATTAATTAATTAAATTTGATTCATCTGCAGGTTTCCGTGGCAAGGGTATTATTAATATTAAGAGGGGGTTGCGGCCGGTTTTTTTTTTTTAATTATTTTAATAATTTATTATTAAAAATATTTTAAAATGCCAACTCACCATTCACGTAAGCATGTAACATGATGAAATCGATGGTAACCTGCTATTTCGTGAAATTGAATACATTTGGAGTGTTTAGTGACTTAATTATACTTTTTTAATTCAGTGGCCTAATTACACTTTCAAGTTACGTTTAGTGGTCAATTTGAACCTTATATCTCGTAACAAACAAAGATACATATAAAAAGACTTGGAGCAATCTTGTTCATGCAAAAATTAATTAAATTTCCAAAAATAAAATTTTCATCATCACAAGTAAACCCTTCCCAAGGCGTTTGGTTGGAGGGAGAAAATTAAGTGGGAAAAGAATTGTAATTCTATGGGAGATGAATAATATGGGAATAAGTGGTAATTTAAATTTCAATGTTTGGTTTGCTGGAATGAAATTACTCAAAATTTCAATTCTAATGTTTGGTATACATGGGAATTGAAAGGGAATGAATAGTATAAAGTCCAAAATGCTCCTACTTAATATTATTATTATTATTATTATTATTATTATTATTATTATTATTATTATTATTATTAAATTCAAATTTTGCTTTTGAAAATTTATGTAACACGCGGTAAATAAACTCTAAAATTGTATAACAAAAGCAATAAAATAGATAAGGGAGTTTTGAGAAAACATATATATTTGATTGTGATGGACCTACGAATTGATGTTTTGTGTTGAGAGTAGAAGAAGAAGACACACTATAATCAAAATAGAGATGTCAAACATCAATTTTAGGTTAAAAAAAAGAGAGGGGTAATTTTGTCTCAAAGTTCTTTTTGTTTTCTTCCTAAAATCTATGGAATTGAAATACAAGGGAGGCATGAGATTCTAATTTCATGAAAATGACAGGGCGTTTGGTTAGAGAGAAGGAATTAGGTGAGAAAAGAAATTGCAGTTCTATGGAAAAAGAATAATGCGGGAATAAAATGAGAGTTTAAATTCCAGTGTTTGGTTTGCAGGAATAAAATTACTGTGAATTTCAATTCCAATGTTTGGTATATATGAGAATTGTGACGGAATAAGCAGCTAGTATAAAGTCAAAATGTCGTTGTTGTTGTTGTTGTTGTTGTTATTATTATTATTATTATTATTATTATTATTATTATTATTTATAATTAACAAATTAATTCACAAATTGTTAGAGTTGTTGCATATAAAGAATGTAAATTTTAAATAGTTGTTGCATATAAAGATTTAAATTAAATGGACATACACAAAGGGAGGTCGAAGAATAATACACGCTATAATTTAAAATGGAATGTCATGTATCAATTTTAGGTTAAAAAAGGGAGGGTAATTTTGTTTTGGGCTATCTTTTTTTTCTTCCTAAAATCTATGGAATTAAAATCACAGGGGAGCCATGGGATTCTAATTCCATGAAAATGAGGGAATTGCAATTCCCTCCCACCAAACGAAGGAATTTTGTTGCATTTGGAATTAGGTGGAATTAAGTTGGAATGCAATTATAATTCTTTCCAACCAAATGCGCTGTGAGGGAATTGCAATTCCACAATTCCCTCCAACCAAACGAAAAAATTTACTTGCCTTCGAATTTAGGTGAGAATTAAGTGGAATGGAATTGTAATTTCCTCCGACCAAACCTCACGTCAATATCTATACTTAAGTGAATGCCTTCGGAAGAGTGGGAATGCCTTCGGATTTGAGTGATTTTTTAAAAATAATTTTAGTAATTAGTAACGCTATAATGTTTATTCTAGTAGAGTTTTAAAAGTCTATTAGCTAGTTTTAAATCTTTGCTTGCTTAGCCCAAGCATTGGTCCTGTTTGGTAAATAATCAGCCTATCAGTCAATTTTAACTTATTTGACCACTATTAGTTGTTTAGTTAATAAGCTTTTTGTAACTCCAAAATACTAAAATTAAAAGGCTACTCAAAGCGGCCTTTTCAATTAGCTTTTTGAGAAAAGAAATTATACCAAACAGCTATCAGCTAACAGCTAATTTTACTAAACAACTTTCTACAATCAGCCAATGTTATCAACTAATCATACCTTCTAACCCGATCAACCAACAGTCATTTACCAAACAGGACCATTCTCTCTCTTAATGATACTATTAGGACTATTTGATCACAATTTATGTAATTTTACATATTTTTTATTAATTTAAAAAAATAATAATTCAACTGTTAATTCACGATTATTGGGGCAAATTTTATTAAATTAATGTTAATTTCTAAAAAAACAATTGATAATTTACAATCTTTTTTTTTTGAAGGTGATAATTTACAATCTTAGTCTTCTCTTGTTGTTGAAAAAGTTCATAAACAATACGGAGTATAATAATAAACTACAACTTGATATACTTCTTTTTTAATGAAAAACAAATTTTCTATGATATATCATTTATTATGTCATTTATGAACCTCTTTTAACCTGGAATAAGATATTAAAATTATGAAATAACTGCATTGTCTCAAAATCTAAAATCAATTAGATAAAATGAATGACCAAATGTGATAATATTATCAAGAGCAAATACCAATTTTAGTCCTGCAAAATAACAATTTTGGTTCACATGTTTAATTTCTATCAATTCTGGTCCCACAATTATTGTTTAAGTACCATTTTTTCATCCACGACTATTGTTTTAGTGCCAAAATTCATCGCGTCGGTCACCATCCGTTTAAAATATGTAAAAATCTAAAATTTGTTAAAGATATTTTCATCATTTCCAACATAATATCCAATTTGAGTATGAATAAATGGATTTAAGTCCATGAAAGAAATTTGTTGTCAAATTAAAGACGATAATGATACAATAAGTGTGAGAATAAAAGCAAATTTTATTTAGAAAAAAAAAAAAGAATTTGTTGTCAATTTAAAGATGATAAATTATGGTATAAGTCAAACCCAGTCGCATCAGGGTTACAACCTAAAAAAAAAAAACTAATAACAATGAATTGACAATAAAATTATTTCTTAATTTGAATAATTAATGTTTATTGTGTGGAATAGTCAACCCTTTTAATCCAATGTAAATTTTCTTTTTGTTAATAGTCTATGAAGCAATGATCAAATGATGAATACATAGTTGGCCATAATAAGCCAAATGATCACAAATTTTCTGACACGTAATCATGTGCTGTATTTAGGAAATGGTTTAATTAATGTATGCATGAACCTACTTAATTAGATATTAAAGTTATCTACTTTTATTTCAAAAATGACTACTCATTCTTCACATCTTACTTTAAATATTCACCTCTTTCAATATAATAACTTTTTAAATGTTTTTTTTTCTACTATGTGTAAATTAAAAAGAAATGGTGGATCAATCATAACTATACAATAGCAAAAGTTATTAATTTTTCAATATAAATATGTTAAATTCTTAGTAATTAATAGAGGAAACAAGCTAGTTTTGTTATTTTTAAGGGTAAAATTATAAAATAAATTTAGGTAAAAGTACAAAATTTCTACATTGTATATGAGAAAAAGTATATCAAAAAATAATAAAAAAGTGCATTATAAAGCCACCGCACGGGAAATACCCTACTGCACGAAAACTGAATTATATATATATATATATATATATATATATAGATGTAAAAGAAGGAAATATGGACCAAATGAAATTCAAACAACAAGATCTTAATTTAGACACCCAATCTTAAATTTCAACTCAATCATATTCACATTGACATTGACAATATTTGGACAAATTAAACTAACAAAAATTGAATTAGAACAAAAGATCATTATTATCATAAGAAACTTTATAATACCAAACAATTAATATTTTAACTAATATCCAAAAAGTAATGTCACTTTAAATGTCTTTTTTATTTATAATAATCGTTATTCTTATAATTCAACATTGTAAAATTTTTATTATTATTAAATTAAGCTAATTCTGTTATTTAAAAAAAAAAAAAACCAATTCCATAGCTTATTTGATGCAATCATTATTGCGTGTATTATGGTCCACAAAATTTTGTGGACCACCATCCAAAAACACAAAGTACATTATTCTAACTCATAAAATACATTATCTTATCCCCAGAATTTCATTATTCTAACACATAAAGTACATTATACATTATTTTAACTCAAAAAATATATTATTCTAACCAATAAAATATACATTATTTTACCTCAAAATTTTTATTATTCTAACACATAAAGTACATTATTCTAATTCATGAAATACATTATCTTATCCAGAATATTCATTATTCTAATTCGCGTGTGAAATTTTATTTTTTTTTATTTTTTAACATCCAAATAACGTTGGACCGTGGTTCACAAACCCACAGTCAACGCAATAATTTGTCTGTTTGATGTGAGAAGGTTATTGGTGGGCATTGGGCACAAATATACACTTTGTCCCAAAAAGTAGGAAGTCCAAATTAACTCAGCACACGTGTTAATACACTTTATAAAATAAGAACTTTTTGTTATCTTATTATGAATATTAAAGTTAAGGTATTATCACCATTGTTTATTGCTTTCTTGATTATTTCTTTTTTTTTTTTTTCTCCCTTGAAATAAAAGATCATTCGAATGAAGAAATTAGGAAGAAAAAGAATTATAATTTTAATAAATGAATAAGTTGAAAATAAAATATGAATTCAAATCCTATTGTTTGGTAAGCATAAATAGAATTATTGAAAATTTCAATTATAGTATTTGGTATATATAAAAATTAGAATGAATAAGTACTATAAAAACTAAATTGTCATTGTAATTGTAATTCCTAGGATGGGTGTATAATTATTAGGGAGGGTAATGCGGTTCCCTAATCATTATTATATGGACCATACTATTAAATAATGTACATTTAGTACACAACTAATTAATATATTTTTAGTATATTAAAAATGTACATTGTATTCATGAAAAAAGTACATTATTTGAATACTGAAAATATATTATTTTGTATAATCTACATTCCGTACATGAATAATGTACTTTTAGTATATTAAAAATGTATTTTTTGTTATGGTCCATACAATAATTTTACGTGGTTGCCACACTCCAAACTTTCTTTTCATATTATGGAATTACCAATTCCTAAAGGAGTTAAGATTTACAATTTCTCAAATTTAAAAAATTATAATTGCATATAATTGTAATATCTCTCAACTAAACTCTAAAATATTTTACTTCTTAAAATTAAATAGGAAATAAATTACCAATTCCTCCCCACCAAACATGTATTATGAGATTTTTTTTGTTCCACAGTTAAATGGAAAATGGTTCCCATTACGGTACGGTGACAATTATCATCATAATAATTTAATATGCGTTGGCAGGAACCTATTGGTCCACGTTTCATTGAAGTGACATCTCTTTCTTGTTTTCACTTTCTCATTCTTTTCTTGATGTATAAATGTGGAGTTTAGAGGGAGTTTGAGGTCCACTATAAGTTGGAATGGAATCCCGTTTTGAAGTCCGTAATGGTTGGCACGCAAACGGGGTTGGGGACTGGTAGCGACGGAATTGATTTTAGAGTAAATTCTAGATTTGGTCCACTAATTATTATATCTTTCCATTTTTAGTCCATAAATTTAAAATTAATCAATTCTTCTTTTGGTGTAGTCCAAGATTTGCACTGTCGGACACAGTGACTAATTCCCTCGCTGAATTATAGACACTTCTATTAGGTGGAACAACTGGCTCAGAGATTTAAGACGGCTTTATACCTAAAGTCAATGATCGAAAACAATTAAATGTAATATATTTTATTGATTTAAACTTACAAATCGAAAGTTAACAGTTAACAATGTAATAATCGAGACACTTTATACATCTAAATTTACTTTCAAATTAATGACGTTTTATTTGTTGTGATTGTCACATTCATCAATCATCTTGAAAATATTTGTTAATTAGTTAAGATTATAATATATTATCTATCAATTATTTTATTTTTAAAAAAAATTTATAAAAAGGGTATGTTTGACCCACATTTCACTTTAATTTCTTAATTTTTTTTTAAGGATAATGTTTGTATGTGATGTGATATTCTTAAGAATTTAAGAAATTGAGTTAAGATTTCTATTGATGTGATAAAAATTAAAATAACAACTAAATTTAGAAATCTTACATTTTTTAAAAGACTTTGGGTTCCTTTAAACTAAATAAAAATGACAAAAAATTGTGTGAAATCGTCTCACCGTGAGACGGGTCGGATTGAGTCGGGTCAATGTGCAAATGTAATACTTATATACACAAATGTCATACTTATATGTTTAAATGTAATACTAATCAGAAATAAAATTTTCGTAACTTTATAAGGGTAAATGTAATACTTTTAAGGGAAATACAATACTTTTACATTTCTATTTAAAAGTATTACATTTTTCTTCAAAAGTATTATATTTTCCCTAATAAGTAAGGGGCACTTGTCAACATTCCTTATTATAAAAAATGTATTACTTTTTCTCTTATAAGTAACAAAAATTGTATTCTTGATTAGTATTATATATGAACATATAAGTATGACATTTGCACATATAAGTATGACATTTGCATGTTGTTTCTCACGAATAAGGATTCATGAGACGGTACGGTCTCACACAAGTGTGACCTAATAAAAATATATAAACATTTTTTTATTTATAAACTTAACTAAAACTCCATTAATAGTAAATTAATAATAGGGTTAACTTCACAGTTCACAGCATTTAAAAAGTTAGAAAAATAACCTATTTGATTGACGTGAGTGGCCGTGCACTCTCATCCCTTAAAAGATGTCGGGAGTTCAAACCCCTCTGATATAGAAAAACTAAGAAATCAATCTGGCCAGTATGACTTAAAGGTATCCCATACAATTAGAACTTGCTCATAGTACTTCGTGGTCAGACAAAAAAAATCAGAAAAATCATATATTTTAATAATGGCCCAGCAAAGATATTTATGGTGTTATTGAATTCAATGTCAAGTTAATTAAATGTCAATTCTTGATCGAACTGAAATTGAAAGATGATAATGTTAGGACTTTAATTATTTTTTTAAAAAAAATTATTACGAGATAAAAGGATAACGATCACTAAATAAAATAATAATAATACTAGTTAGTTGAGAAATTCTCTTATTAGTTAACGTTGGGTCAACATTATAAGGAGAATTTTTCCTTAAAATAAAGTCAAAATCGAGAATTAAGAGGGGATGAAATCTGAAATTTATAAGTGTGTAAAAGCTTTTGCCTGAAGCATTCAAACAAGATAAGTAATTGATTTCACACTTTAATTTCACTGTCTTTTCTTAGACAGCACATAAAGGAGTAGTTATCTCTCTTTATCTTTGAAAGGGACGAAAGGCAAATGTAGGAGAGATGAAGGCTGGTTTTGCGGAGAGATTGATGCTTATTCTTATCTGCTTCTAGTTTATTACCCTTCTCCTTCAAATTAACTTACCCTATATTTTTCTTGGTTTGAGTAGATTAGCTATGAACAATTTAAGTTAATTTATTACCTTGTGATCATTTACCGCTAGAGTCACGAGGCGAGTGACAGGATAAGTAGATATGTTACTGGATTCAATCCAGAGCACTATTGATCTAGCCCGAATTAGTCAAAGCAATTAAGACAATAAAAAAAGTAATGGTCAAGAGTTGAGCACTAAACGCAGAGCCAATTCACTTATTAGAGCACCGCCTCATTAAGGAGCAACAGTTATGGAGGACCAGCACACTCATTGTTACTATCAACGGTTGAAAAAATCGCTAAGTGCTCATCGGGCGCTCGGGGAATGCCTAGCGCCTAAGACGCCTATGCGGGGATTAATCGGCGCCTAGGCGCCCGTGTATATTTTATTTTATTTTTTATTTTTTAAAAACTTGTTTAAGTATTTTAAATTTTTTAAAGATTAATAATTATAAATTATATAATACTTTAACAGTTAATACTAAAATATTAAATATTAACCTAAAAAATATTTAGAGTGTACAATTTATGGTTATTTCACTCAAAATGATGTTGTTTTGAGTGAAATAACCGATTATAAATAAAAGAACAATAGTTAATCGACCGACTAAGTAGCCTAGTCGGTGCCTAGGAGATCTAGTCGGCGCTTAGGAGGCTTAGGCGGTCAGTGCCTAAGCGGCCTAGGCGGTCGACAGACGCTAGCGCCCGGGGATTAATCGGCGCCTAGACAAAATTTTTTGTAACACTGCTATCAATAAGATTTATCCTGTATACACCCTCAAATAGTTATTAGGGTATTTTCTCATCACCCAAAAGTCAACGTTGTATTTTGTACATGTTGTAGGTATTTAGTTTGAACTGAATTAACAACCTAATATTACTGTGTAGTATATATTTTCTTCTTGTCTTCTATTTACGGTAATTGTTATAGATATATACAAATGCAGATTATGTAAGACGAATGAACAAGCTCATTGCCTCATCCTATCTATATATATATATATATATATATATATATATATATGGCTATGTTTGGCAAACCTAGCTGAATAGGTAACTGAAAGCTGAAAAGTAGCTGAAAATTGTAAAGCTATAAGCTCGAAGCTGAAATCTGAAGAGCTGTTAAGCTAGTTGTTATGCTTAAAAGTGTTTGGTAAAATTAGCTTTTTGATAAGCTGATAAGGCTATGTTTGGCAAACCTAACTGAAAAGTAGCCGAAAACTGAAAAGCTATAAACTCGAACATGAAATCTGAAAAGTTGTTATGCTTAAAAGTGTTTGGTAAAATTAGCTTTTTGATAAGCTGATAAATGTAAAAAGACTAAAAATGACATCTTCATACAATTTAAATAGTTTAAATTTAAATAGGTTTGTTTATATATTTAAAAATAAAATAGTGAAATCAATATATTTTAATAAAATATAAAGTAAAAGCATATATTTGAATACATATAAAAGGCTTGTTTGGTTATCAGCGGTTAGCGATCAGCGTTAACGGGTTGTGTTAGTGGTTATCAAACAGCGGATTGTATTAGCAGGTTTGACTAGCGGAATGTAATAGCGGTTTGTAAAAAGATGTTTGGTAAAATTAGCTGTTTAGATTAGCGTTTAACATGTAAAATGACCAAAAAGATATACATATATTTAATAATAATAATAATGTTTTTAAATTGAAAAATTAAAAAAAAATTAAAAATAAAAAATAAAAAGGAAAGGGGAAATCCCCACTTATCCCACATCGATGGGATAAGTGGGGAAAGAAGCCTCAAGGCTCCACTTTACATATTGAAGAAAAAAAATTTAAAAAGGTTTAGCCAAAAGGGTTTTAATTGGGAAGTGTAAATGATGTCATTTCTTTAAAATAATAAGGTTAAAGATGGAAAAAAAGTTAGGAAGGTACTAGCTTATTTTGAAACGCTACCTAAGGTAGCGTTCAAAAATAAGCTCTAAGCTGCTAGCTTATTTTAGGAACATTACCAAACAGAGCTTATAGCTTATTAGTAGCATAAAATAAGCTATAAGCTCTGCCAAACAGAGTCTATATATATATATATATATTTGAAAGGTAAACGTAGCTATTTCATTAATTCATAACATAAAACGTTTACATCAACGATCAATGAAATGGTAAACCATTCCTTACAGTCAGACATAGAAACAACTTTTTTAACTATGCTATAGAAAACTTGTATCGCAGACTGTTTCATAGCTAGGAAGCTATGTTTCTTCAGGGAGCTTAAAGCTTCATCAAAGATCTGGGTCTTCGTCATCATTCTTTTTTGCTCGTTGCCCAGGATAAGATCAACACTTGCCGAAACTAAACTAAACGATTTATGCTAATGAAAATGAAAAGCTCGTGAAAGCAACGAGAGGAAAAATGCTCGTGAAAGTAACGAGAGGAAAACACAATAATAAAGAAAATAAAAAGTGGGTAAACTCAAAATAGGGTTGGAGGTCAAGACTACCAACACAAAGCCCAATATCTACCTACTATTATTTTATTCAAAGGGAGAGAAAACGGAAGAGGAAGATCTGTGGCGGTGATCGGAGGCGGACGGAGCTGCGACGGTGATCGGGGTGGAAGAAGAGCGAGAGCAAAAGTTGAAGGTGACCAAAACCGCCGGCTCAAAGCTCCATTAGAGCTCCAGCCGGAGGTCGGCGGTGGAAGCCGAAGCTGAGCAGCAGAGAAAGGCGTTTGGTTTTAGAGAGAGAAGGGAGGCAGTATTAGGATTTGGACCAGGAATTTTATATATATATATATATATATATATATATATATATATATATATATATAAAAGAGTGAGGAAAAAGAGAATCTAGATATAAAAATTGAGACTCGACATGCATTCTTTATAATCAGGTTACTTGGTAGTCAATGATGAAATTAAATCATTGCGGGATACTCATGTCGGAAGCCCTTGAATAGATAAAGATTTTGTTCTTCTAATCCATTTGGTCAATTAGCTTTGGCAAGTAGTCCAATTAAAACATTGACTTTACCAAGATACTCACTCGTTGTGAAGTTTTCCTAGCACAAAAATTGCAGTTGACTAAGGAGACTCAAAAAACGTGTCTGAGACGACACGGTATGAACCACATCAACGACCATAACCTCATTGGATAGATACAAGATGAGCATGGACAAAATAATTAAATGCATCTATCCTGGCATACTCAATTTTGAGCCACAGAATTGACTATTATGGAATATCCATCCGGAGTCTTAATAAAAGAAGATGAACACGAGAATGTTCTAGATGAGAACAATAAATCTGAGAAGACAATAATTCAAGAAGAATGAATTGTTATTGAATACTTGAATAATACAATATATATGAAGGGACTATTTATAGGAATGCAAAGAGTATTAGGGAATAATATAATGAATATACATATATAGAGAAGAATTATAGTGTGACTAGAAGATAGAGTCTTGTTTCAAAAAAAAAAGAAAAAAAAAAGATAGAGTTCTAATAAGACCAACATGCTTTTACACAATAATAATGATAATAAAAGTAGTTTTAATTTATAAATTAAAATATTATAAATTGTAATATCATATTTACATATTTTATTATAATAATATAATAAATATTACTCCTCCTATTTCATTTTACATATCATGTTTACTATTAATTGATCAAACTAACTCTTTCTTTTTTATTTATTTTCTTTAGTATTTTAAAATTAATTTTTCGTTTTTAATACTACTTTTTATGCAGTTTCTAATTATAGTCTTGCTAGGTTAAACTTTGTTGTCAATGATTGTGAAAAAAAAAAAAGATATTAAAGATAAGCTAAGAAAATTTTGTCTTCATGTTTGCGGAATTAAAATTCTATTGAAAAATATTTTCAATGAGTCAAACACAACATAATTTAATTTTCCTCATATTTTAGAAATTTTAGTTCTCTGGGAAAAAAATTTCCAACGAACCAAATGGCCCTAAGGGTATGTAGTATGACAATTTATACTATGGGCTAGGGGTCTACCTTGCATGGTAGATCATGGTTTAAAAATAACTTTTAAATTTTGTATATGTAATTGACACATTCTGTACATACAGTTGACAGTTTCTGTACCTACAACTATCATATTATGTATTATGTATTAACAATTATCAAGTTACTTGCTAAAGACTTTGTGGTCTAGTGGTACCCGGTGTCCCTGTTTACACTCTCACATGGATGATGAGAGTGGGTTCGAGCCTCAGTGGAGTTAACTGTTCACTCTTTGAGTTTCAAGATACTACATTGTAACAGAGTTTGATACGTGATATAATGAATTGATATATAGTATACTAGTAATTGCAAGATTATCTGAATTGTTGTTGGGATAATTCTTTTATCATGTAACCAACATTGACCTATACAAACTCTGTAGCAATATCCTTAAAGCCTTATAGGGGAAAATTGTGATAGGTACCCTAATTATTATATTCATTTTCTCATCATTTGTCTATAAAACACGCAATTTTCTCACCACCAAGGTTTCCACACCTTGCCTTGATAGAATAATAGATGGATAAATTACGGTAACTAAGTGACCTATTAGGTAAGGACCAATGCTTAGTACACACAACGAACCCACCACATTGGGTCCGCTCTTACCTACTATATAACACGTATAGTAGGAACCAATTGAGTTGTCTGCGCAGACCCATTTTTTTCATAATTATTCTTTGTATACATTGCACTATAAAAGTTGTATTATAAATTTGTTGAGTGAAGTGTATTTGGTATCATAACTTTCATAGTGTGTAGGGAAAATGGTCAAATAAACCCATAAACTTTAGCTGAAAAGTCAATTAGGTCCCTAAACTTTTAAAAAGTGCAATTATACCCTTTAACATGTTATATCGAGGCAATGAAGTTCAATAGCGGGTAATTGACTTGCTATTTCAAGTCATTCCCATTCCGACATCATCTCAGGCGAATTCTAACGATCGCCGTCGCTGGTCGCCTTCTCCGGCGAAGGGCCATGGAGAATGCGAATAGTTTGTGGTCGCCTTTCGCCGGAGAAGGCGACCGACGACGGTTTGGCAGTCGCAGGTCTCTTAAATGCCAGAATGGGAATGACCTGTAATAGCTGGTCAATTACCAGCTATTGGACTTCATTGTCCCGATATAACATGTTAAAGGGTGTAATTGCGCTTTTTAAAAATTCAGGGATCTAATTGACTTTTCAGTTAAAGTTTATGTGCTTATTTGATCATTTTCCCTATAGTGTATATATTAATATATATTGATGTGTTATTTTGTATTGTATTTTTTTTTCCTATATGTTTTTTTTACATGTATATAAACGTTTGAATTATTAATAAATTAAACAAAATGCTGCAAATAAAGATTGATAATTGGTGATGTATAAGTCACTTAAGGAAAATAACTCAAATATGCTATGGCAGTAGGTGGTCGGTTTCATGTGTTTTTTCTTTATTTATTGTTTGTCATTAGCTGTTACATTTTCCTTAACAATTTAACACGTGCTCAATTGAAAAATAATGTCTTTTCTATCTACATTATTGTAATATCATATCATTCATCAAATTAAATGTCTCTTACTGAGTTAGGTCGATGCTACCACTTATATTAGAGCTAATTCTTGTAAACTATGACCAATTTATGCTACATTGCTACCACTTATTAGAGCTAATTCTTGTATAATATGACTAATTTTTTTTTTTTTTGGTACTTGAATATCATAAATATTCCTTTCAAAAAGCTAAAAAGAATGTCATAAATATAAGTTAGAAGTTTTTCTTTTTTCTTTTTGTTTTCATATTTCTTAAATTTAATAATCAAAATTTATCATCACTCTAAATCTCTAATATGGCGGTATATACTCCGTATGATTTTAAGCCGTAAATGAGCATTTGGCCGGAAATTTAGGAGGGGAGTTTAAGGAATCTTCCTAATGCCAAGGGAAGAGGGGTAGTCTTTGCGTGGCCCCACAAGATTTCTTCTCATGTTGTCCCAAAGGGGAACACCAAACCCCCCCACCCCACATACAATATGTCCTTATTATATTAAGTAGTACATAAAAACTCGTGTAAAATTGTTTAATGGGTAAACTAAAATTTCACACACTACAATTAATTATATTTGTGTTGGGTAGGATTTTTAAGGATGATAAAATAAAGAGTGAATTTCATTTTTGGTCCTATTGTTATAGAGACGTTTTCAATTAATTTAGTTCACCTTAATTAATTTTGCTACAATGCGACCACTGTTATTTCAAGTGTTTCAGTTTTAGTCCACCGTTAATATTTCTGTTAGTTGACAGTGTAATTCAGGGGCATTTTCGTCTTTCTACGTGTAATCCACTCTACTTGCGACTTTGCAAGCTACTATTCTTCTATTACACCAATTACTCCTCCTCACCTCCGTTCCCATGCGCCCTGCCTCACTCAATTCCTCCCCTGTCGCACCTCCTCATCCATGACCCGCCTCAAACCCCTCTTCCTTCGCCATCTCCGCCGCTGCTGTTCGTCAGGACACCACCGTCTGGACTCTGGCTCCTCTCTCGACCGTCTCCCCCGCCGACGAGTCTCTCTTCCACGTCACCATTGAAATCTCCGACTTGATGAGAACTTCCGATCTGATCTAAGATCGGCAAGGAAATTCGGTTCTCCTAGGATTGGTGAGGTGCAAGTCGGATCCCTAAATACAGACACAATATTGATTCGATTTGAGTGAAGATTATAAAAAGGTCTTGGCGAAGCTGTTCAAGAAGTCGAAGATGGACCTGGTCGTGTCGCCGATCGTCGTGGCTGCCTCTGCTTATGTTGTCAATGCTCTCGCCCTCTGGGAGTCTGCTCATCAAGCTAAGGAGAACGACACTGGTTTTTTTTAGATGTTTCGTAATTCGGTTTGGGACTCCGCGTCGGCGGCGCTGACGTGGTTTTTCTTGTTGGTTTTTCGACACATCGAGATCGAAAACGAAATCTTAAAAGAGGTGAGGTCAAAATCGAAATCTTGACAGAAAGACGACCCTGGATTACACGGTCAACTAACATAAATACTAACGGTGGACTAAAAGTGGAACACTTTAAATAGCAGTGGTCACAATGTGACAAAATTAATTAAGGTGGACTAAAATTAGAAACGCCACTATAAGGCTATAACACTAGGATAAAAAATGGATAAGACTATAACACTAGGACAAAAAATGGAATTCACTCTAAAATAAATTTTTAGTTCTTTTTCTTTCTTAGAATTAATAAATGTCCAGTAGGTGTGGGAATGAGTTTTTTTTTTTTTTTTTGAATACTATTGACTCTGTTACAATGTAATATCTGTTCATACATACTTTCTCAACCTACTGAAGCACAATGAGCCAACGCCCCCACTGGGATGAGTTAGTCGGGTGAGTGGTAAATATGCCTAAATTTACTACGTGAGATTAGAAATTGAGCCTATAAATGGCTTTTTTTTTTCTTTTTTTTTTGCTCAACCTTAAGTGCATAATCAAGTTCACAAATCACAACCCACAATTTCCAAAATTACATATGAACCTATAATCATCCAAATCTATTAACTAGTACATTAATACTTATAAATTCATAAAATGTCATAACTAGTATATAACAAGTTCAATGCCCACAAACACAATAACTAGTCAAAATTCATAAGAAAACCAACATCATACTCATAACAATGCATACATAATAAATATATATATATATATATATATATATATATATATATATATATATATATATATATATATATATATATTGTCAAAGCCCACAAGTCAGCAAGAAGATTAATCACCCCGAGCACTTAGCACCCCAGACTTATCTCTAAGGACATATAGCTAGATCACCGGGAGGGCAGGAGTGCAACAACGAAGGTTCCAGCTTATTGTTATAGTTCCTAGCAACCCAAGCCACTTGATTTTGTTCGCGGAGAACTTGGCAACACACCACATTTGAACTCTTCTTCATCCATATCCTGCATTCGTTAATGAGATTCATCAAGGGACCACCACCATCAGAGTTGAAATTAGGGTGATTGATCTAGTAAACCACATTGTTAGAGTCGCTTTGACAACCACCTTTCGACGCCCCTGTTGCCCAGCAATCCTTAGCCTAATAACTCCCCCCCCCCACCACACACACACACATATATATATGAAAATATTTTATCGAAAACCATGTGAATATATAATACATTTTTAAAATATACATAAAATACAACATATTAGTAAAATATCATGCCAATTTTTTAAAATTAGTATACAATATTTTTATGTGTGATATTAATTTTTTTTTATTAATAGAGAAATTTGACTTGAGGTCTAAATTGATTGACCCATAAGAAGATTAAGGATCTATAGAATATGAAAGAAAAGACAAATTGAATTGAGGTCTAAATTGACTGTGTGGTGGGGTTTGTTGTCAAGATTGGTACCACTACTAGCTTTCGGGCTGAACTTTGGGGGCTCAGCAAGGGACTCTTGTCTCCTTATTGGGAGGAATAACAATAGTGTAATCATCGGGATGCATTCGGAAGCTGCTATTTCATCCATGGTTATCGATCCAGATAGTTTTAAAGGGGAGGATCCACTCCTTAGCGAGTGCAGGCGGCTGGTCACTCAATTGGAACAAGCATGCTTTTGCATGTGTTTTCGAGAAGGGAATAAATGTGCAGACAGATTGGCGAATCTTGAACAAAATTTGGGATGGGCACTACGATTCTAGAGGACCCCTCGGATGCCATTGGCACACTTCTCTAGGCGAACGATGCTAGTGGGGCGATGACTCGGAGGATCACTTAGGCAGGGCGTGAGCTCCTGCCGCAGACGTACCACCAAAAAAAAAACAGAAGAAGAAGAAGACAATGTTTAAAGGAATATCGTTTTGCTATTGAAATGCTTGACTATTACAATGGAAGTGCTAGAACTAGACAAAGCATGTCCTACACTATGGACATGATTATTTATACAAGCCCTTTACTAACCTTCGTGCATATCAAGGTGCCTTAGGTAAGACTAACACATTGTCAAACAACTGTGCTTCTAGACATTGAGGTCCTATGGTTGCTTCCTATGTCATAGCCAACCCTACCGATTAACCCTGAGATATCATAACCAACTTCGAGATTGAGAATATACATGACATTCACCTCCTTGGGCAACCTTTGGTTGACCTTGGGTCTCCCAAGTACATCCTTCAAACTCATGCCCAGTCAACCCAACCTCCAAATGTAGCCAATCTTCTTAGGCCAACCCTAAGGTCGGCTCTTAATCCACATCTTCAACTTGAATTGCTTCCATGCACACCACGCCTCTTGAATTTAAATACCTTAACTAAGTCTAATATATTTGTCATTTACTATACTAAACAATACCGTCACCATATTGTATTGTATATAATATAATAGCGTATGGCATAATACTATTACCACTAGTGTTGATAATATTCAATATAATTTACTCCATATTACTCTTGCGTGTTTAATTTATACAAAACACAATATGACAGTGATGTTTTTTTTTTTTTTGAAACAATATGACAGTGATGTTAATCACCACTTGTAATGTTTATTGAATTTCTTAGTAGTACATGGTCAATAGTATGTAGGTAACTAGAGCTACCTGCCAAGTATTTAATAGCAATGCACTCAAATTAGTTTTGGTTAGAAAATGTTGACATGGAGTAATGGTGCGTTGGCGGGGGAGTTTATCAAAAAGTTGGTAAATTCTGACTCTTTGCATTTCATAAAATATTTGGGTAATTACAATTAAATTATGAAAATTATTAATTACTTCTATGACACCTTGAAACATGCAAGATACGTTGATACATTATTTTTTATCAACATAAATTAATCAATGAGCATATTTGATTGGATGGAAAATATTTTTTAAGGAAGTCAATTTCATAAAATTTGAGAAAAAATTATTCGTTTTCTTGTTTGATTCATGGAATTAATCTTCTAAAGGAAATAAAATTCTTCACATTTGAGGAGAAAGTTTTCTCTGTCAAACATTGATATTTTGTTTTTCAAAAAAAAAAATAATTCTTCACTCACTTGGTATGTATGCTATCATAGAAATTTCATTTTCGTTGTTGTTGTTGTTGTGTAGGCGTATATTGGTCTTTATATTCATTATTTATTACAAGTAATAACCCAATCAAACAATGAAATCAATATTCATAGTAATTTTGTTTTTACATGGAATCAATCTTCCTGGTAATTTTTTTTTAATGGAATTTTAATTCCATTCATCTTCAAATATTTCTTGCGAACCAAACGAGATGTAAGTGTTTTAAGAGCAAATGATGATATGCGATTAGTTATAATATTTTTCATCATAATCCGAAACTATACCTAATATATTTGTACTTTACTCATAAATGTGTTAATTATGAGGTGTTTGACAAATAGTTGTTAGCTGATAGTTGTTAGAGGGTTTGACTAACGTATAACATTAGTTGGTTGCCTGGTTATAAAAAAATATTTTAGTAAATTAACTGTTAATTGATAGCTGATTACGTGCAAAATGACCTTTAAAGTTATACTCCGTAATTTATTTTCTCAAAAAACTGGTCAAAAAAATCTGCTTTGAGCAGCTTTTTGATTTTAATGCTTTGGAGCAATAAACTGTTACAAAAAATTAATTAATTAAACATTAATATTGCCTGTTTAATCAAGTCAAACAATTAATATTAATCAAATAAGTCAAGATTAGCTAATAAATTAATTTTATTTATACTTTATGTATAATTCAAGCATGTTTCATTTCATGCACAATAAGCATTTAATTATACTGTACAGTGTACATGATATGTGAGGAAGTTGCTTACGGCACTGCTACCGCGAGTGAGGTGTGCATACGTAATCGTACCTATGCCGGTAAATATCACGACAGGACCACTTCTTTGTTTCCTGTGAAAACCGAACAGCTTTAATTAACGTTAAAGGCTAACGCCGTCAGTTATTAAAGTAAGCGAATGAGAATCCGACAGCACGATGCAGTCAATCTTCAATTTATTTTTTTTTCGCAATTTTTTATTTTCAAAAACAATTTATTAGTCATTACTCGTGGTTATCCACTTGTCCCCAAACATAGCCCCCGCCACCGGCTATTCTTGATTAAAACGTAACGCTTTCAAAATTATATGAAGGGAATTTCTTCTAAATTATATATTTATAATGATTTTTTTTCTACTGAATTATTCATGCATCTATATTGATTTCTTTAATTATATTGATTTCTTTAATTATTTTAAAGGTGACTTTCTCTTTTCTGTTAAAAGTATATTTTTACCCTTAAAATAAGAGTAAAATAAGTATTTCATTAATTTTTCCTTTTCTCATAATAAATGCGAAAATGAATATATTCTATTTGAAAATGTTATAATTATAATTTCAAGCTAAAGCTAGTAACAAAATTAAGACTTAAACACAAAGAATTCATTAATACTTTAATAAATTAGTTGTGTTTAAGTCTTAATTTTGTTACTAGTATTGACATAAAATTATAATTATAATATTTGCAAATGAAATTTGTTATTTTTTGTATTTATTCTGATTTCTACATATAATTAATAATTTGTTGGAGAAGAAAAATAAATTAAAAATTTATTTTTCCCTTAGTTTTAAACGTAAAAGTGTACATTTACCATAAAGTGGAAAAAGTCGTCACTTTTATCATAATTGAGGCGTTAGTGTAAATACGTAAATAATTCAATTGAAAAAAAAAATACTATAAACATATAATTCAGATGAAAAAAGTCGCATTTTCTATATATATATATATATATATATATATATATAAATTAAAAGTATGATTTCTTGTACCCGGTACAATTTTAAAATGAATGGCAAATACATTACATTTGTACTAGAGCATCCACATTTGTGGATTACCAAAGACTTTGTGGTCTAGTGGCACCCGGTATCTCGATTTACACTCCCACATGGATGATGGGAGTGTGTTTAAGTTTTAGTGGAGGCAACTGTTGACTCTTTGTGTTTCTGGGAGAGTTCCATATGCAAGAGCTGTGTTTATTTTAGAAAGTGGGACCCACATCTTTAATGTTCGTTGCGAAAACCGTGCATGACAGGCACAAGAAGATTTTAGAAAGTGGGACCCACATCTTTAATGTTTGTCGCGAAAACCGGATTTTAGAAAGTGGGACCCACATCTTTAATGTTCGAAGTGCACGCTAGGCGTGTCCGACAGTCACAAGAAGTGCACGCTAGGCGTGTCACAGGGGCGGACGCCTAACAACTTTTATTTTTATTTTTTAAATCAGCTTTAATGTTTTTTTATTTTTATTTTTATTTTTTATCTTCCTCCATATTTTCTTTCCTAATCACACTTACAAAAATTCTCAAAAGTCACAAAAGAACCCTACTATTAAGGATGCTCTAAGGGGCGTTTGGTTTAGGAATATGACCTCACATTATTTAGTACAAACATCATCGTATACATATAAATATTAATTAAAAAATAAATATTATATGAGAGCAATGTAATTATAATGCTTCTTAGTTCTTACCATTTCAATTGCTCTAATACTACCACTCTTTGCAAGAAGCTTAATTAGATAATGAAATTTATTTAGATGTTTGATTATAGTTACACTTTCATTTGTTAGTCATCCATTAAGATTTATTTCACTTTTATAATTTTTAAAGTTGAAAACTAAAATCGAAACAAATCAAAGTTGAGAGTGAAAAGAAACAATGTCTCTGTGGTTGATAAATTAAAAGTGAAATAAACTTTTAAAAGAATTGTGACTCTCCCAAATGAAAGATCATAGGTATTCCAATAGGGGCATTTATTTATGTTGTATGTATGGACACATGAAATCACAAGTTTAAACCCCAGTGAGGACATTTACGTCCATATACATTCTAACAGAGTTAATAGTACTAAAAAAAACTTTTAAAGGAATTAGAATTTAATTGCAATAATAAAAGAGGTTGAAGTTATTCCAAATTTGCACTACTTATACATTACTTTCATTTTCCATATGATATATTTAGACAAGTTTAATTTGTGTACTCTTCTTTTCTTTTTGACTTAGAATAGTGACACATATAGGTATGAAAATTTTTATTTGTCCTATGATATCTACTCCCATCTAACCAACATGGGTTGTATGCTTTTGGGTAACATACGGGGATGGATTGGTAGCTACTATTAACAATTATTACTCGATATAAGTGTAAATAGATCTGAATTTTAGATACCATACCAATTGAGAATCATTATATGGTACACCATTAACATAATGTTTAATTTATAGTATATTAAATGTTAATTTTTTAAAGGTTTATTTTTAGGTATAAGCTTTCAGTATACTAAAAATAAACATTTATTAGTAATCCACATTATAATATGGACGTATCATTTTTTTTTTTTAAATCGGAAAGGGAGGGGGACCCCAGGAGAGACAAGAGCTATGTTGCCTCCTCCACTCGTCGGACACTCGTGACGTGCACCATGTCATTGAGGTACACCTCATCGCTCACTAAGGGGCATGAATCTAATGTTTTCTCCTCGTCATCTTGATACGCTCCGAATGGACCAATTAATCTCATTCTAAATTTTTTAAAGACCTTGTGGTCTAGTGGCACCCGGTGTCCCGGTTTACACTCCCACATGGATGATGGGAGTGGGTTCGAGCCTCAGTGGAGGCAACTGTTCACTCTTTGTTCTTTAGTAGGTTGAGAAAGTTTTAAGCCCACAAAACCCCGTACAGATACTACATTGTAAGTTACTGTGAAAGTAAATCACGAGTAAAGTGATCCCAGTCACTTTACAAAATCACGAGTAAAGTGATCCCAGTCAGTTCCATCAAACTGGTCTTAAGCCCACAAAATTAATCACGAGTAAAGTGATCCCAGTCAGTTTCATCGAACTGGTCTTAAGCCCACAAAATCCCGCTTCTAAACTCACTGCGAAAGTAAATTACGAGTAGCACAATGTCGTCATATGCACTCACGAGATCCAATTCACCCCCTTCTAAACTAATATAAAGTTATTTTAATTTTACTAAACAAAATTCATATATACCTTAAAAATTTTCATAAAATTACTCAAATGAAAAAAAGTTAAATATTACTCCGTAGAATAATAATTTTGATGATAAGATTAATATTTTAGTGTACTCAAAAAAAAATTTAATATTTTAGTATTGTGGGATAAAAAAAAAATAAAATAAAAAAAGTATGATAATGTGAGTCCGGAGTGGGACTGTGGGAGTGTGCAATGTGGCAGCATACCAATTGTCTATATTGACCCTTCTCTCCTCTGTTCTGTGTCATAACGCTACTAGCCCATCCTCTGCGCACACACACACACAGAGCTGATGTAGAGAGAGAAACTAGAGTGAGAAAGCTTTGGAATCTAGAGAATTTCCAGTTGATTGAGGTGATTTTGGTGTTGTGTCTGACTGAACATCTGTTTTTGGAGAATCGCGTGGGGGATGTGAGATCCGTATCTTGCGAAGCTCCTCGAAGGTTCGGAAATGGCTACTACAGAGGCTTCGGCGGCCGCGGGCAGGGGTTACGCTGAGTCGAGTTGTGGCTCGTGTGCGCCGGCTCCTGACGGTGGTCGGAGTGTCTCCGGAGCCGGTAAAGGTGAGCCTAGCAGCTTTTGTTGTTTTTCTCTAGTAGAATTTTTCATTTGTTTAACTGTTTGTAGATTGGTAGGTGGTGAGTTAAATTTGTGTGTTTGTGTTTTGTTTTTGGGGGTTTTAGATGTTGAGAGAGCGTTGTACACGGAGCTATGGCGGGCTTGTGCCGGGCCGCTGGTGACAGTGCCACGTGAGCAGGAGCTGGTGTTCTATTTCCCGCAAGGTCATATCGAGCAGGTTTGTTTCTACACAACTCGTTAAGCATGTTTTCGAGCTAAGATGGGATAAGGATTTCTTCCTGATTTTGCTTCTACTCATACATGTAAATTCTATGGCTCCGTTTCGTTGCCTTCCAACTTGGGATTTCCAATTTGGGTTAAATGATTTTTTTTAATGACGCTGGTTTAAGTAAGTAGACACGACTCACGAGTGCGGAAACTTCTATGTGTTTGTTTGGTAGGTTGAAGCATCAACTAATCAAGTGGCAGAGCAGCAGATGCCAATCTATAAGCTTCCTTGGAAGATCCTTTGCCGCGTGGTTAATGTCCTGTTGAAGGTTAGATACTGATCTGTTGGTATTCTTTTAACATTTTTTTTAAAAAATATTTGGCTTAAAAAAAATTATTGTTTCTTGAGATTTTTCTTTTGACACACACCACTAGTCCGAACTGCATTTTATTATGTCAAATCATATGCGATTTTCTTCTCTATGTGAATGCTTAGGCTGAAGCAGATACTGATGAGGTTTATGCACAAGTAACATTGATGCCGGAAGAAAATGTAAGTTTTATAACTGTGAAGGGGAGATGGCTCAATTTGTGAATTTGAATGTTGGGAAAGATTTATATTAATTGGTGTTATTCAATGGCAGCAAGATGAGAATGCAATTAAGAAGGAAACCGTGCCACCTTCACCGCCACATGTTCAAGTACATTCCTTTTGTAAGACGCTTACAGCCTCAGATACCAGCACCCATGGAGGATTTTCAGTGCTGAGACGGCATGCTGATGAGTGTCTCCCACCATTGGTTAGAAAGATTCCTTTCTTGCACAATCTTTGTATATGTATGATTTCTGTATTATATTATGTTTGTTGTCAGATGTCTATTAGAAACTAGTGCTTGATGGTAAGTGATCTTTGATCTATATGACAGGACATGTCACGGCAGCCTCCAAGCCAGGAGCTGGTGGCCAGGGATCTGCATGGAAGTGAGTGGCGCTTCAGGCATATATTTCGGGGTATGATTGCATCTATGGTCTAAATAGTCTTGTGCCTACTTTGTGGAATTTGTTGTAGTTATTGTTGCCACTTGCTTTAAAATCTTTTATATGAGTACGCAACTATTTGTAATTGCAGCTAATTCAATATGACAATAATTTCTGATCAAATTGGTTAAAAAGATTTAGATACTAGTATCAGCACACCATCGAACTTTTGTCCATGTCAACCCCAAACCTACTAGAAGGGCCTTTTTTTTGGGCTGCTTTTTCTTGTAAATGATACTTATGCTGCTATCCTAATTCAGGACAACCACGGAGGCACCTCCTTCAAAGTGGTTGGAGTGTCTTTGTTAGTTCAAAAAGGCTTGTTGCTGGTGATGCCTTCATATTTTTAAGGTTGGTTATTTTAAATATTTTTATTATTTATTTTTAAAGATATTTTTAGAATTTTTTTCATGACTCTTATCCTTTTCGATTTCTAGAGGTGAGAATGGGGAGCTTCTTGTTGGGGTTAGACGCACGATGAGGCATCAGAATAACATTCCATCATCTGTTATATCCAGTCACAGTATGCATCTTGGTGTGCTGGCAACAGCATGGCATGCCATTCAGACTAAAACCATGTTTACGGTGTATTACAAACCTAGGTAGGGACTAAAAGTCTTTTTCTTGTGTCCAGAAAATGATTTAAAAAAGGAGTTGAAAAGAGAAGCATCTTGCCTTTCAGATTGAAACAATGTGTGCACTTACTGGTGATTTTATTTATGCAGGACAAGCCCCGCAGAATTTATTATTCCACATGACCAATATATGGAGTCTGTGAAAAACAACTATTCCATTGGAATGAGGTTCAAAATGAGGTTTGAAGGGGAAGAAGCTCCGGAGCAGAAGTACGTATGATGTTAGCAACTTAGCATTGCACACATTAGACACATTAGGTTCAAATGTGTCTAAGAATTTAATATGAGTATCATTAATTCATTTCTGAGTGTTATATGGGGGATAACTTTACAATCTTTTTAGGTTTACTGGAACTATCGTTGGAATTGAAGATTGTGATCACCAAAGGTGGCCGGAATCGAAATGGAGATGCCTCAAGGTAATATCTTGCGTCTTCTGGTGAGTTACTAGCTGCTTTTTATTTCTGCTTCTAAAATGGTCATTCTGTATGGCTACTTTAAGGTGCGGTGGGATGAAACTTCCACCATTCCTAGGCCGGACCGAGTTTCACCTTGGCAAATAGAGCCCTCTCTTTGTCCATCTGCACTTAATCCACTTCCTGTACCAAGAACAAAAAGGCCTCGATTGAATGCTTTTCCATCTTCACCTGATTCATCTGTTCTTACAAGAGAAGGTTGTTAGTGCTTTTAATTTATATTTCTCATTTTTGCCATTTCCATTCTGTTGGTTTCAAGCTATTGGAGCCTCATATACTTTTTTCTTTGCTGTAGGTTCATCCAAACTATCTATAGACCCCTCTCCTGCCAGTGGGTTTTCAAGGGTCTTGCAAGGTCAAGAATTATCGACCTTGAGAGGTGCCTTTGCAGAAAGTAAGGAGTCAGAATCATCTGAGAAGCCAACACCATGTCCACCATCTGTGAATGATGAGAAGCTTGATGATCTTTATGCATCACACCGCTGTAGTTCAAATAAACGTTTGTCTTTAGGGAGGCCAGAGTCATCATTTACAGCTCTTCTATCATCAGGTTTTGGGATGTACATTAATTCGTCCCATGGCCTTTCTTTACAGTCAGGGGATCAAATGCCAGTTCCTGCTAGTTTGGTGAAGCAACAAACTAAATATCAGGAGGGGGAGTTTAACTTACTTGGAAAACCATGGCCTGCTGTACCCTCTGCCTCTGGTCTATCACTTAATTTGATGGATTCAAGCAGAAAACCTCATGGACAGGGTTCTGATACACCTTATCAGGCACCAGGAGACTCTAGGCGTGGTGGCTTAAGTGAGTATTCAATGCTACCTGGTCATAGACTTGAAAGTCAGCAGGGGAACTGGTTTATGCCTCCAACTTCTTATCTGCAAATACCTGCTCATTCTAGAGAACTGATGCCAAAACCAGTATCAGTACAACAGCATGAGGCATTTGAACCAAAAAAGGGGAACTGCAAACTATTTGGCATACCTCTGATTAGCAATTCTTCTTCAATGGGTCCTATGTTAAGTGAAAATCCAATGACTGAGTCAATAGTCCATAGTGATTTGGGTATATCCTCTCATCAGTCACCTGCAACTGAATCTGAACAAAGGTCTGAGCAATCAAAGGACTCTAAAGTGATAAATAGAGTTACAGGCAATGAGAAGGAAAAAGAACTTCAAACCTTTCATGTTGATGGTAGAGGAAGGGCGGGCAAGGTCTGCAGTGGTTCAACAAGGAGTTGCACCAAGGTTCTAAAAAATATTTTTAAAAGCTTTTTTATTTTTATTTTTTCCGTGTTTCTTTTATGAACTTCTTGTGCATGACTTTGCTTTTGCACATGCATCTTTATATTCAGGTTCATAAACAGGGCACTGCCCTTGGTAGGTCCGTATATCTTGCCAAGTACAACAACTATGATGAATTGATTGCTGAACTGGACAATCTGTTTGATTTTAATGGTGAACTTAAGGCACGGAACAGCAATTGGATGGTTGTGTATACTGATGGTGAGGGTGACATGATGCTTGTGGGAGATGATCCGTGGCAGTAAGGACATTCTCATATCTTCACTAAATATATAAAGAAAGATTATCTACTTTTCCCATATGTTGTCATTGTAATTTGAATAGCACATTTTGTGTCATTTACTTACTGTTGCCTCTCCTTCCCACTAAAAACAGAGAATTTTGTGCTATGGTTCATAAGATTCATCTCTACACAAAAGAGGAGGTGCAGCATATGAAGCCAGGAACTCTGAATTCAAAGGATGAGGATACATCATTGATTGCAGGATTGGACACTATGGAAGTGAAGGGTTTGCTGCCTCCTCCAGTGTCCAGTGCTGAGTAATGTTGATTTCTCCTCAGATCTAGGTAGGTATTTTGTTTGTAAAGCACTAGAGGGAATAATTATACACATATGTATGCTCACATATATTTGCATGCTCACAAGTCTTTTCCTCCTCTCGGTGGGCTTTCATCTTAATGAACATACTCAAGGAATTTGAGTTTAAATCCGAACCTTTTATCTACGTGTTGGTTGCTACTGAATCTCATTGGCTGTGTAATGTGTATCATACATGACAGGTTGATAATGCTGCCAGGAGAAGATTTCAGGTTGTTTGATTTTTTGGGGATGCTTGAATGCTGTGAGATGCATGTATCATTGCAGCTTCTTATATTTTTGCAATTTTGGACCCCTTGGAAGCCAACTTATGGTTCCATATTCTATACATAGTATGTATGTATATTGCCATTAATGAGGTAACATTGCTTTTGAATGTTTCACATTTTTGTACATAGTAGTTCTGTAAGTAAGAAAAGTTAATACGATTACTCGAATGCCTCTGCAGTTGTTTTTTGTAGAGTTCATGTTCAAAGTGTTTTTGGGAGTTGAAATGTCAACAGTTACGGACCGGCATTATAGTTTATACATCCATCATGTTATTGATGCAATTTAATATTTATGGGAGTATTTTGGTCTTGATTTATGTCTATTGGAATCGCAGTTCCTTACAAGTCCCATTTACATTCACACTGTATTGCTCCTTAACTGATTGAACGGATGCTGATTCTTGTGGAAGAATGTATCAAAATACATTTTTTTAAAGGATCAAAGTAACCAAAGAGTTGCCAAAAGACTTTGTGGTATAGTGGTACTTGATTGCACCTCCACATGGAAAGGAGTGGGTTCGAGCCTAATGGAGGCGATAAATAGATATTAAATTGTAATAGTGTTTTGTTCAATTTAGTTTTTCTACCTTAACTTTGTTCAATTTAGTCCTTTATTTTAAAAAGTGAAACAAAAGGACAATAGATGATGTGGTGTTGAAATCATTTTTGTGTGTGTTTTATATTTAATGCATGGACAATGGTTTTTTGTTTAGGGAAAAGTGCAATTTTCGCTCCTAAGTTATGGCCTAATTGCCCTAATTGTAGGATTCGTCCCTAAGTTCTGTACGTAATCACTTTTCGTCCCTAAGTTCTAAGTTATATTGTAATTTTCGTTTTTTTTTTTTTTCCTAACAGTGGTGTTAAGTAATCTTCCTCCTATTAATCCACTCACACAACCTTCCCCTGCACGCTACCACTTTTTCATATCTCAAACACACAAAATTGAAGCTCTATCTTGACGAAGCATTCCAAAAGTTTCTCGATGAGTAGTCAGCGATTACTTAGCTAGAGGGAAACTCCACCGTGTAAGTTCTTAGCACTTGTTTATTACCCAAGGTTTAAGCAATTCCAAAAGTTTTCGTTAATTCCTTTTGTTGTTTAGGGCTTAATTTTTGTTTGTTTGCTTGTTGTGTTAAATGTCAGTTCTTATTACTCCGTATTTGTCTAAATGGCAGTGGTTCCTAGGTAAACTGTCAAAACTTGCCTTCCATGAGAAAATAGGGTCCTAAATTTTTTATGAATTAGTTTATGTAATAAAAAAAAAAAATTGGATCCACAAAATCACAAATGAATAAAATCAATACAGTATTTTTGTTATCCTTTGTTTGCTTTCATTATTTAATGTTGATTAGTGGTGGTGTACTTATTTAATGTAAAATGACTTTTGGTTTGTTAGATTCACATGAAGAACATAGTGGTGAAGGGGATAACTGTAATTCTAAGAATGAAAAATCAACATCATTAGATGGTGATTTGATGATTCTCAGTTTTCTAGTGAAGATCAACATAGTAATGTTGTTGGTGCTGCAACTAAATGAAATAAATTGTGTTGATTCTGAAGATGAATTAAGGAGTATTAGTTCAAATTCTGATGTGGAAGGGTGTAATTTTAGTTTAGTTTTCAGTGAATCAAAATTCAACTGGGATGATTTTAAATTTCAAGAAGGGATGGTTTTTAAAGATAACAAGGAGTTTAAGTGGGCAGTTGAAAGGTGTGAAGCATTGAGAAAAAAAGATGTGTACTTTGTGAAGAATGAGCCTAGGAGTGTTAGAGCAAAGTGTAGGGATGCAAATTATGACTGGGTTATATTTGGTTCTAGGAGCAATAAAAATTGTCCTTTTAACATTAAAACATATAGGTCAAATCATAGTTGTGGTAAACAACATGACAACCGGTTGATAAAATCTGGATTTCTTGCCAAATATTATAAGGATGAATTCAAATTAAATGAGGAATGGGGTAGTGTTCAATTCCAAAACCATGTGAAGAAAAAGTTTAAATGTAACATTTCAAAATTTCAATCATTTAGGGCCAAACAAAAGACAAAGTTACTAGTAACTGGTTCTCAAATTCATCAGTATACTTTGCTGCCTAATTACTGTGAAGAACTTATGAAAACTAACCCTGGCACTACTGTGAAGTTGATTTTGGACAAAACTTATTCAATTGAGGGTAGGAGTAGATTCAAAAGGCTGTATATATGTTATGGTGCATGTAAAAAAGGGGTTTTAAATGGATGTAGGCTCTTAATTGGTGTAGATGGATGCCATTTGAAATGAAATCACAAGGGAAGACAATTATTAAGTGCATTTGGGGTAGATGCTAATAACATGTACCCAATTGCATTTGTTGTCGTTGAATGTGAGTTTAAAGAAACTTGAAAGTGGTTTCTTGAGTTATTAGATGGTGATCTTCATATTTATCAAAATCTCACTGGATGAACCTTTATTTTTGATAAACAAAAGGGATTAGTACCTACTTTTGAAGAGTTATTTCCATATATAGAACATAGGCATTGTGTGAGACATCTACATGCTAATTTCAACAAGGATGGATATGGTGGTCAAGTCATGAAGCATGTTTTTTGGGTTGCTTGTAGATCAACTACATAAAGTGATTTTCAAAAGCACTTAGAAGGTCTGAGATTATTAAATCCAAAGGTTGCCGAATGGATGTTAGATAGGGAACCAAGCCACTTTTACAGGGCATATTTTTCTGGGGAAATTTGTAATTTATGCTTCTCCATAATATGTCAATTATTAATGTCACTCCTGAATTATTAGTAGTGTAAATGTTGCCCCTCAATTTTTAAAATGGTACATATATTGCCCTTCCCATACGATACGAAAGGGGCAATATATGTACTGTTTTGAAAATTGAGAGGCAACATTTACACCACTAATAATTCAGGAGTGACATTGATAATTGACATATTATGGAGGGCCACAAATTACAATAATTTTCCCTATTTTTCTGATTATCTCAAGTCTGACATGTTGCTAAATAATTTGTGTGAGTCATTTAACAGCTCAATTCGCCATGCAAGGGATAAGTACATACTAACAATGTGTGAGAGTTTGAGAATTGACCTAATGTCAAGAATGCAGAAGAATAAAATGAAGGGAAGTGTAATGAAAATATGTCCTAAAATCATAAAAATTCTTGAACAAAACAAGGCGCAAACTGGTGATTTGATAGCGTACAAAGCAAATGATGACAACTACCAAGCTGAAGACATTTCTGGCTTTTTTTAAGACTTAAAAGGTAAATTTGAGTCAAAGACGTTGCAGTTGTAGGAGGTGAGATCTTAATAGAATCCCTTATAATCATGCCATTGCAGCAATTAGAATAAAAGGGGAAGTACCTGAAGATTATGTTCACCATTGCTATAGTGTGGAAGCAAATATGAGGAGTTATAAACCAGCAATAATGCCAATTCATCCCTCGGATTTATACAAAAACTGGCCAAAAACCTCTATTGCCACCCAAGTATAAAGTGCAAACAGGTATACCAAAAACACTACGGAAGAGATATCCTATTGAGAATGAATCTGTTGTGGGTGATAAGCTACTTGACAAGTTATCAAGAAAGGGTCAGAAAAAGAAGTGTTCAATCTGTGAACAATATGGCCATAACAAGCTTAGCTGTAAAAACCAAGTAATTACACTTGTATTTGTCTTTACATTATGTTTTCTATATCAACAATTTCATTCTCATTTATTACACTTTCTCAATAGAGGAAAAATGATGTTGAACCCCCTACTGCTACTGAAGTTGAAGTTCAACACCCTGTTGCTGATATAGCTGTTGAAAGTGAACCACTTGCTGCTGAAGTTGCTAATGTTGAACTCCAATCCCCTACTGTTATTGCATGGCTTGTTCCATATGATAATGTCATTAGAAAATGCTGAAAAATATTTTTTTGGTGCTAATGTTGAATGACCAATCCACTGCTGCTTAGATCTTGAAAAATCTTTTTTTTTTGGTAATGCAACCAATGTTTAATACAAGGAGTTAATATGTAAGTTTTGGAATGATTTTTGTGAATCAGTATTGTTTTGAAAGTCTATTGTGTTGAAAACTATCAACATTTCAATATATTGAATGAAATCAATATTCTAGTTATTGAAAGTCTTGAATGTTGTTGTTTTAAAATTTTAATTTTGTGTACTTACAAGCAAGAGCATCTCAAAGACAATTTTTAACATCATTTTCAACCACAAAAGCAATATCATCACAGTATGTAAATTTTGCATGTTTGAAATACGGGGAAAAATGGTAAAGTAATGAACCTAGGAGAACTAAATGTGTTTGGACAAAATTGCCCTTATATTAAACAATCACTTAACACCTGTGTTAGAAAAAAGACCAAAATTAGAACATAACTTAGAACTTAGGGACGAAAAGTGGTTACGTACAGAACTTAAGGATGAATCCTACAATTACGCAATAACTTAGGGACGAAAATTGCACTTTTCCCTTTTGTTTATTTTTTATTTTTTTGTTCTTTAGTTTTTATTTCATTCTTCAAAAGTAAGGGATGAAAAGGGTAATAAGTTTATAATTACTAAATGCTTTGGATATAATAGTTAGATAATAAAAGTAAGCAAACAAATATGATAATGGTCTTATTTGAAAATTAGTGGTTAGCAGCAGATAGTATCAGCGGCCAAAAACCTCTATTGCCACCCAAGTATAAAGTGCAAACATGTATACCAAAAACACTAAGGAAGATATATCCTATTGAAAATGAATCTGTTGTCGCTGATAAGCTAGTTGGCAAGTTATCAAGAAAGGTTCAGAAAAAGAAGTGTCCAATTTGTGGAAAATATGGCTAATAAGCTCCTAAGACACCCATTATTTGAGTATAACTAGGGTGCTTTATAGCGTTTAAATTCGTTAACCGCACACAAAGCTACCTTTGGCATGAATAGAGACAGTATAGAGGTCCCGGGAGCTATTAGGAATAAGTAACGAGCTAAACAAGCAAACCAAGCAAGTCTGGAGCCCCAAAGGACCCGGAATGAGGCCTACACGCGTGGTTGGTGGCATTGCAACATTCCAGTAGCCAACCACGCACGCAACCACGCGTGGTGCTAGCGTGGATGGAGCAATGCGCGGAAATGTTTCTAGGGCAAAATTTCGGAGACTATTTAAGGTCCCTTGATAGAATTTCAGAGGAGTTCCTTCCTTTTTCCAATTTTGGGGAGTTCCTCTCTCCTTTTAATCTTAGAAAATTCCCTTTTTCATTTCTTAGTTTTTAGAATAGTTTAGCTTAGCAATTTCACCTTGTAAAGGAAGACAAAAGCTTGGATTGAAGAAACACTCCTACTAGGTGATCTCTATTACACTTTAATCTATTTTTATTATCTTGTTCTTGGATTAAATTAGCTATTGTTCTTAAATTCTTGAATATGTGTGGCTAGTTTACTCTAGGGTTTGGATTGTGTGAAGAAATGTTGCTAGTGTGATGATCTTATGTCTTATTTTGGATCAAGTTGCTTTGTTTGTTGGAATTTCTATTCTTGTCTATTGATTGTTGTTTTGATGATATCTTGTTTGGATTTGGTCAATCTAGATGAGAGATTGAGCTCTTGACTCTTTCACGTCTTTGATTAGAGTTGAGATTGAAAGCTTTGTGACAATCATAGATCCTATGGAATTCTTAAGAATAGTAGGAAAGTGTATAGCTAAGGTGTTCGATAAAATGTCTCTTAGGACTTTGGTTGTTTAAAGGCACTCTTAAATCTAAGAAGTCCTAGTACACAGAGGTGGAAGAGGACTAAGAAGACACACTCCTGAATAGTCAACATCATTGCTTCGTTTATTCATTGCTTTAGACACACTAGGATGCAACATAGATGAACACTATCCAATCCCTTACTTTCCTACATTTATTTACTCATATTTGTTTTATCTTTCACTTTGCACAACTATATGAACCTCTGCACCTTTTGAATCATCATTCACCACACCAACCACACTCAATCCATCACATGAATCAATCAATTGAACATACCAACACATGACACACCTCCACGTCGTTCCTTCGAGACCGACACTCGGGGAGTCATAGACTCTTCGTTTTATCCTTACACACATTCACATTAATTTGACAATTCACTCTATGCACACAAGTGTTGTCAATGGCCTTAACAAGCTTACCTGCAAAAACCGAGTAATTACACTTGTATTTGTCTTTACATTATGTTTTCTATATCGACTATTTCATTCTCATTTATTACACTTTCTCAATAGAGGCAAAATGATGTTGAACCCCCTACTGCTACTAAAGTTGAAGTTCAACACCCTGTTGCTGATATAGTTGCTGAAAGTGAACCACTTGCTGCTGAAGTTGCTAATGTTGAACTCCAATCCCCTACTGTTGTTGCATAGCTTGTTCCATATGATAATGTCATTGAAAAGTCCTGAAAAATATTTTTTTGGTGCTAATGTTGAAAGACCAATCCACTGCTGCTTAGATCTTGAAAAATCTTTTTTTTTTTTTTTGGTAATGCAACCAATGTTTAATACAAGGAGTTAATATGGATGTTTTGAAATGATTTTTGTGAATCAGTTTTTTTTTAAAAGTATTTTGTGTTGAAAACTATCAACATTTCAATATATTGAATGAAATCAATATTCTAGTTATTGAAAGTCTTGAATGTTGTTATTTTAAAATTTTAATTTTGTGTACTTACAAGCAAGAGCATCTCAAAGACAATTTTTAACATCAATTTCAACCACAAAAGCAATATCATCACAGTATGTAAATTTTGCATGTTTGAAATACGAAAAAAAAAATGATAAAGTAATGAACCTAGGAGAACTAAATGTGTTTGGACAGAATTGCCCTTATATTAAACAGTCACTTAACACCTCTGTTAGAAAAAGGACAAAAATTGGAACATAACTTAGAACTTAGGGACGAAAAGTGGTTACGTACAGAATTTAGGGACAAATTCTACAATTAGGCCATAACTTAGGGACGAAAATTGCACTTTTCCCTTTTGTTTATTTTTTATTTTTTGTTTTTCAATTTTTATTTCATTCTTCAAAAGTAAGGAATGAAAAAGGGTAATAAGTTTATAATTACTAAATGATTTGGATATAATAGTAAGATAACAAAAGTAAGCAAACGAATATGGTAATGGTCTTGTTTGACAATTAGCGATTAGCAGCAGATTGTATCAGCGGCAAAAAACTTCTATTGCCACCCAAGAATAAAGTGCAAACAAGTATACCAAAAACACTAAGGAAGAGATATCCTATTGAGAATGAATCTGTTGTCGGTGATAAGCTAGTTGGCAAGTTATCAAGAAAGGGTCAGAAAAAGAAGTGTTCAATTTATGGACAATATGGCCATAACAAGCTTAGTTGCAAAAACCAAGTAATTACACTTGTATTTGTCTTTACATTATGTTTTCTATATCGGCTATTTCATTTTCTCATTTATTACACTTTCTCAATAGAGGCAAAATGATGTTGAACCCCCTACTGCTACTGAAGTTGAAGTTCAACACCTTGTTGCTGTCTTGCTGATATAGCTGCTGAAAGTGAACCACTTACTGCTGAAGTTGCTAATGTTGAACTTCAATCCCCTACTGCTGTTGCATGACTTGTTCCATATGATAATGTCATTGAAAAATGTTGAAAAATATTTTTTTGGTGCTAATGTTGAAGACCAATCCACTGCTGCTTAGATCTTGAAAAATCTTTTTTTCGTAATGCAACCAATGTTTACTACAAGGAGTTAATATGTACATTTTGAAATGATTTTTGTGAATCAATTTTGTTATGAAAGTCTTTTGTGTTAAAAAATATCAACATTTCAATATATTGAATGAAATCAATATTCTAGTTATTGAAAGTCCTGAATGTTGTTTTAAAATTTTAATTTTGTGTACTTACAAGCAAGAGCATCTCAAAGACAATTTTTATCATCATTTTCAACCACAAAAGCAATATCATCACAGTATGTAAATTTTGCATGTTTGAAATACGGGAAAAAAATGGTAAAGTAATGAACCTGGGAGAACTAAATGTGTTTGGACAGAATTACCCTTATATTAAACAAGTCACTTAACACCTCTGTTAGAAAAATGACGAAAATTAGAACATAACTTAGAACTTAAGGACGAAAAGTGGTTGCGTACAAAACTTAGGGACGAATCCTACAATTAGGCCATAACTTAGGGACGAATCCTATAGAAAATTGCACTTTTCCCTTTTGTTTATTTTTTGTTCTTCAGTTTTTATTTCATTCTTCAAAAGTAAGGGATAAACATTTTTTTTTGTCAGACCACGAAGTGTCCTAAACAGGCTCCGTTTGCATCAAGCTTGGTCCAATCAAGGGACAAAGGGATATCCATATTAGCTTTTCCATACGAGAAGGGGTTCCAACTCTCGACCTCTCTTAAGGGACAAGAGTTCACAACCATTCACACCAACCAAGCTAGTTATGTTTTATTGTTGGGATGAACTAAACACACTTTTATCTAAAAAAGCAGCCGAAATGAACTTTGAACACAAGAGAGAGGGTGATTGAACTCTAAACTTCTCTATAGTCAAATAACCATAATATATATATAGAATGATAAGAGAGCAAACTTGAAACCAGGTTGGAATGGTAAAATCTCTGCATTCAGTTTGCAGAACTACAAAGCAAAATAACGGTGTTTCTTCCGGGGGCAAAATACAAAACAAAGCCATGCTTAATGCTAAACTAAGCTGAAATATTGAAATTCCAAAGTTTATGACTTACGAGACGACATTTATCTGCTAAGCTAGTGCAGACGACTGCAAAGTTGATCCGAGTAACAACATTGAACTCCATGACCTTAAGCAGGACATATTCCGTTGGCCACTCATAAGAAGCTTAGATCATCCCGTTGAAGCTAGCAGAATCCATAAGTACAGCTTTGATTTGATCTGGATGGATGTCTTGGCCTTCCTTGCATTGCTGGGAGCATTATAGAATCCCAAATCCCAAATTAGTTTCAGAAATCAGAATGCAGAAAAGTATAACAGACATCTTAAAAGGCTGAACATGGTCATTTCTGGGTAAACCCCGCCTTGTGACCCTGGCAGGCAAAGGACACTAGCCATGGTAGGTTGTCCATAACTGATTGGCTCAAACTAAGAGGGCTGGGATTCAAACTTGTGAGCTTGTGGTTACACGTTTGTATCCTTAGTCATCTTGGCTGACTGACTAGCTCAAACCAAGAGGGCTGGGATTTGAATTCATGAGCTTGTGGTTACAAGTTTGTATCCTTAGCCATCTTGGCTGGGGTTACCCCCGACGTTTTAAAAGAAGAAAAAGAACTGGCACACATTCAGAAATCGTGACACTTGATTGTTCCAACAAAGTATTCAAGCAGCACCACTGTCTCTGAATAGAGGACAAAACAGGACATCTAACATTCTTACTCAAAAAGGGAGTTTGGGAGGAGGTGGGGGCGACAATAATGTTTCACAAAAGATGGTCACTTAAAACAAGAAAAGTGAAAATTTCAGTCCTAGCTTTCTCCTACATATGTGCATGTGGACAGTTGTATATGTATTGTGAAATGTGAACGCATGTGAAAGCTTGCAGGGCAAGGGGATTGATTTCAGTGTGTGTGAGCTTTTCATACACATGCTAGTGTGCAGCAGTTTCTTTCTCTCGGGTGGAAATAATATAAATTACCTCTGCTCGGAAAATATCCAAGGCAAACCCGTTGAAGCAGCTGATAACAGCCTGTTGGATGTCTATACCAAGGTTGTCAAGAGCCTTCATTGTTGAAAGTAATAGGCCGGGTTTGCGGCTACAAAACATATGGATATTCACCGCTCTTCCTTCTCTAACCCTTACTTCAACCTACAAATACACATAATGTCATCATACTTGGGGTGGCGAGGGAAACTTGCAGCCACTACCCGAGGGTGTGTGCTGGGTAAACCCCGCCTCGTGACCCTAGTCAGCAAAGGACCACAAGGAGGTAAACCAGCCTAGGTTGGCTATAGCTGTCATTGGTTCAAACCAAAAAGGTTGGGATTCGAACTTGTGATCTTGTGATTACAAGTTTTTATCCTTAACCAACTTGGCTGTGGTTACCCCCAATTTCATCATACTTAATACCATAGAAAGTGAATATGACACCAGATGACCAGATATATTCTTCTTTGTTTTTATGATGAGTGCCAAAATCAGAAATTCTTTTTAGGTATAAGAATCATATTACCCTTGCAGGCTGCCCAGTTGGACTAGACAGCGGGCTTGCAAATGCAGTTGGACTGATTTCTTCTTTGATACGGCAGGGTAGGGCAGATGCAGTTGGTGTCAACGGGTAGAAACTTGAATTAGGGGTTAATGCGGAGCAAGGAGGAGTAGACTCAAGTTCATTGTGGAGGTCATTGATTTTCTGCAGAAGTTCCTTCAAGTATTCAATTGCATCCCCTAAAATCGAAGCTCTGTCCATCTGCAAAACGCAAGAATTACAATTAAACTCATAACCATTATGGTACCAAAGTCACGAATTGATCTGCATCACTTCGAATTGCATTAAAAAAACCACAAATATCAAGCCCTCATGAAGAAAAATTCATGACAGAACAAACCAGATTATCTTTCTTTAATGTTTTCTCAAAGCAAGGCCATTGGGTTTTAGAAATTTAGCAATAGTTTTGAACCAAGATGCAAGTCACTAGTGATATTGGTAGTTCACAAACCCAACCATTCAAAAGATTTTAAAATGCCTTTCTAGGATTTGAAGTTTTAATCACTCTGTTCTAATGAAAATTCAGAGTAATGACTAATTATGGTACTAAATTTTGCACAAAAGACTAGGCGTTTCTTGAGCAATATATAATACGGAGTAGTAATAAAGTAAAAAAAGCAATGCAAAAGATTATTTAAAAAAAAAAAAAAAAAAAAAGAAGAAGCAAATTCGACATTACAGCATGTCATTGAAGACTGAAGAGGATAACTAATGGGGCTCACTGTTGTAGTAGTAGCTTTCAAAGCATAGCAGTGTCTATCTCCCTGTCTGTGGTCCAGAATTTTAAAGATGCTTTTGAACATAATTTCATAAACTCCATGTGAGTGTATTTAATGCTATCAATGGTTTTTTAATTAATTAGCATATCTTTTGAATAGCACAGTCGAGTAATTCATAAAATCAAATTACACAAGCAAGCAAGCAAAAAAGTTTTAGAAAAATTCAAAAACGAAAGGGAAGCAAAAGGACTGATGAATGTGAAGTGCTAAAACATGTTAAAATTCACGAGAACTTGCTGCAAAGAATTTTGTTTACCTTACTAATCTTTGGAACAACAGACCTCAACATGTAAAGCCTGTCGTTGAGCTTCTTCCTACGCCTCCTTTCGGCCATCAAGTTCTTGGCTGGAAGCCCTTTCTTCTTCCCCTTTTGGTCACCCCCAGTGGCATTGGAGGAGCTAATTACACCATTCTTAACACTTTCATCAACTTTGCCACTGTTTTCAACAAGCTCATCTGAGTCATAGTTCAAATTGGAGCCATCAATGCTCACATCCTCCAATTCATCTCCCCCATTGCTCCCTTTCCTCTTCCTCTCATTCACTTCACTCTTCTTATCAAAGCTGCTATCAGTGTGGCCAATTTCACCACCCAAAAGTGCTAAATTTCCACTAGAATTTCCAAGATTCTTCCTAAGAGCAGCCCTCTTTTGAAAGAGAGTAGGCTGTGCCCCAATTGAAGCAAAATTATCAAGTGGCTTTAACAACTTGGACCTATTAAGAAACAAAGCATTCTCATTCTCATTCTCATTCACATTCAAGTTAACACATCCCTCTCCAAACCCTAGTGGACCAAACCCCCCTCCTCCACCATTGTGTGGAAGTTGCAGCAAATGGGTAGAACCAAATTGAGGAACAGAGCTCAAGTTGGGAGCCCCCAAGAAGTTCTGACAGCTCAAATCACCAAACCCACCACCCAAAACCCCTCCCCCTCTACTCAAACCACTCAGGGCTTGAGTTTCAAGAAACCCACTCTCACACCCCAAATCAAACCCACCCTGATCCAAGGGATGGCTCATCATGGCAGCCTTGTGGGGCAAAAAATAGTGCACCTGAGAAGGGTCAAGAGCATTGAACACAGAAGCAGAGGAAGGAGAGCAAGAGGAAGAGGAATCCACAGGGTGCAAGATCAGATTGTTGTCAGGCTCAGAGAAATTTGTAGAGAAAGAGATGCCCCCATGGCCTTGCATGGGTGCACCATTGTTGTGGCCATGGTGATTATTAGCCATGTACCACTCCACTTCCTCAGCTTCCAGCATGGACTTGATTGTTGCCATCTCCATTTCCTCCTTGGCCGCTAATCCTCCTCCGCCGGCGCCGGCGCCGCCATTGTTGTTGTGTGCCCAAGAACCTGTTTGGTCTTCCTCTTTCCCATCCATCCAAACCATGCTTGTCACTCTTGATAACATTTCCTTTCTTTCTTCGCCAAGATTCTTTCTTTTTTCTCTCTGTAATGGCGAAATCAACGAGAAGAAGAGCAGAGTGGGGCTAGAGGGGTGCAGAAAGCAAGAGAGAAGGGGGTGGGGGTGCAAAGGGAAATGCCTTTTTGTGTTATCATATGGCTTTATACTTGCCAATGTTACACTCAAAAAGTGAAAACATTCAAATGTTACTGCTTATATTGGAAAAAGGATTTGTATAATCAGAGTAAAAACTGCCAATATATATATATTATAATCTTTTTCTCACTCCAGAAGCCCTGTCATCCTATGCTGTTGCTCACTTTTTGGATTGAAGTATTTTTCTTTAGTATTTTACTATTTTAAATCATAAATTTTTTTGAAAAAAAAAATCATAAATTTATTAATACACAAATCATCGGCAATTTATATCGTGAATCAGGGTCCACAGTGCATTGTGGACCCTGATCCAATATACAGAATCTGACTTCATAAAATAAAGAATTCATGTTCATAATGCACATAATTATATAGCTGAGAATACATAATACACGATAATTGCACGTTTTCATCCAAAAGAAGCTCTACAATTATTTGTTGATGATAAGCTTTTAGGATTTTTTTTTTGGAATTTGGAACTATATTTTATTATTTAAATTATAAATTTATTAAGATAATCACATTTATTATTATTATTATTTATAGATTTACTCATTTTCTTATAATCTTTTGTATTATTTTTAAAACACTTAATTTAAATGCATCTATTAAATTTGTACTATCATTGTAAATTCAACATAATCTTTTTACCGGCGATATGAAGTAGAATTTAAAATTATTTTGACAATCTTACATATTAAACAAATTATCTACAATTTATATCATGGACCAGGGTAGGTCCACAGTATGGACCTGGTCCACAATATAACGATTGCAAATCATCATCTTAAATTATCTTTTTGGGTGGATATTAATAATTTTATACTATCCCTAAATACCAACATCATTAATTTATTTTAATAAAATTTGTTATTTAGAATGGTATTTAATTCTTTATAATCACAAATATATCAAGACAATCAAATTTACTATTTTATTCTAGTGCAATTTTAATAATTTTATATGAGCTTATATCACTTCTAGAAAACTTTATTTGTATCAACACGTCATGGCCAGTTTTATACCGTGCGCGGTCATTTAGTATATCATTCTGTGGGCGAAAAAGTAGCTTCCTACTTCCTTGAAAATTTTTAAGGATTATCAATATTTATTTATAGCTTTTTAGATGAAATTTTCTTTATTTAGAACTTTATTTATTTATTTATTTTAAAAAAATCAATCAAAATGATCACTCAATTGCAATTTTAATCATTTCATAAGTTCTAATATCATCTTTTACGGTTACATTTGCATCCATCCATTGAAGTATTTCTATGTGTGGGTTTAAATTAGATTTTGAGATTTTCTGCAATTTTACAAATATAAGAGTTGTCATCTTGAATTATTTTTATGGACAAGTTTCAAATATTATTTTGTGTTTTAAGCATTACACATGTGTAATTTGTTATATATTGTGATCAACTCTATCTTCAATGAGACTTTTTAAGAATAATTCTAGAGCTAAAGTGATCTAAGGCACGATAATTGCACGCTTTTATCCAAAAAGATACACTACAATTATTTGTTGATGATAAGTTTTTAGATTTTTTTTTTTGGGATTTGAAACCATATTTTAATATTTAAATCATAATTTATTAAGATAATCACATTTATTATTATTATTATTATTATTATTATTATTATTATTATTAGATTTACTCATTTTCTTATAATATTTTGTATTATTTTCAAAACACTTAATCTAAATGCATCTATTAAATTTGTATTATTATTATGGATTCAACGTAATCTTTTTGCTGGCGATACAAAGTAGAATTTAAATTTGTTTTGCCAATCCTACATAGTACAGAAATTATCGGCAATTTAAATGGTGGACAACGGTCCACAGTGTGGATCCTGGTCCACGATATAACGATTGCATATCACCATTTTAAATTATTTTTTGGGTGGATATTAATAATTTTAAACTATCCCTAAATACCATCCAACATCATTAATTTATTTTAATAAAATAAAATTTGTTATTTAGAATGGTATTTAAATCTTTATAATCACAAATATATCTAGACAACCAAATTTACTATCTTATTCTAGTGCAATTTTAATAAATTTATATGAGTTTACATCACTTCAAGAAAACTTTATTTGTATCAACACGTCATGACCAGTTTTATACCGTGTGCAATCATTTAGTATATCATTCTATGGGCGAAATGTATCTTTCTACTTCCTTGAAAATTTCTAAGGATTATCAATATTTATTTATAACATTTTAGATAAAATTTTCTTATTTAGAACTTTATTTCTTTAAAAAAAAAATCCATCAAAATGATCACATTTGTTATCACACTCCATTGCAATTTTAATCATTTCATAAGTTTTAACATCATCTTTTACGGTTACATTTGCATCCATCCATTGAAGTATTTCTATGTGTGGGTTTAAATTAGATTTTGAGATTTTCTGCAATTTTACAAATATAAGAGTTGTCATCTTGAATTATTTTTATGGACAAGTTTCAAATATTATTTTGTGTTTTCAAGCATTAAACATGTGTAATTTGTTATATATTGTGATCAACTTTATATTCAATGAGATTTTTTCAGAATAATTCTAGAGCTAAAGTGATCTAAAACACGATAATTGCACGCTTTCATCCAAAATGAAGGTCTACAATTATTTGTTGATGATAAGATTTTAGATTTTTTTTGGGATTTGTATCCATATATTATTATTTAAATCATAAATTTATTAAGATAATCACATTTATTATGATTATTATTATTATTATTATTATTATTATTTATAGATTGATTTACTGATTTTCTTATACGGAGTAATATTTTGTATTATTATAAAAAATAACTTAATTTAAATGCATCTATTAAATTTCTACTATCATTGTGGATTCAACGTAATCTTTTTACCGGCAATACGAAGTAGAATTTAAAATTTTTTTGGCAATCCTACATAGTACAGAAATCATCGGCAATTTATATATATCGTGGACTAAGGTCCACAGTGTGGACCATACGATATAACGATTTCAAATCATCATCTTAAATTATTTTTCTTGGTAGATATTAATAATTTTATACAATCCCAAAATACCAACATCATTAATTTATTTTAATAAAATTTGTTATTTAGAATGGTATTTAATTCTTTATAATCACAAATATATCAAGACAATCGAATTTACAATCTTATTCTAGTGCAATTTTAATAATTTTATATATATAAGTTTATATCACTTCTAGAAAACTTTATTTGTATCAACACGTCATAGACAGTTTTATACCGTGTGAGGTCATTTAGTATATCATTCTTTGGGCGAAATGTATCTTTCTACTTCCTTGAAAATTTCTAAGGATTATCAATATTTATTTATAACATTTTAGATAAAATTTTCTTATTTAGAACTTTATTTCTTTAAAAAAAAAATCCATCAAAATGATCACATTTGTTATCACACTCCATTGCAAATTTAATCATTTCATAAGTTTTAATATCATCTTTTACGGTTACATTTGCATCCATCCATTGAAGTATTTCTATGTGTGAGTTTAAATTAGATTCTGAGATCTTATGAAATTTTACAAATATAAGAGTTGTCATCTTGAATTATTTTTCTGGACAAGTTTCAAATATTATTTTGTGTTTTCAAGCTTTTTCTGGACAAGTTTCAAATATTATTTTGTGTTTTCATGCATTAAACATGTGCAATTTGTTATACATTGTGATCAACTCTATCTTCAATATAATGAGATTGTTATACATTGTGATCAACTCTATCTTCAATATAATGAGATTTTTTAAGAATAATTCTAGAGCTAAATTTATCTAAGACACGATAATTGCACGCTTTAATCCAAAAAGAAGCTCTTCAATTGTTTGTTGATGATAAGATTTTGTATATTTTTTTTTTCAATTTGGAACCATATTTTAATATTTAAATCATAGATTTGTTAAGATAATCACATTTATTATTATTTATAGATTTACTCATTTTCTTATAATATTCTGTATTATTTTCAAAACACATAATTTAAATGCATCTGTTAGATTTGTACTATTATAGTGGACTCAACGTAATCTTTTTGTCGGGGATACGAAGTAGATATTAAATTTTTTTTTGACAATTCTACATAGTACACAAATCATCGGCAATTTATATCTTGGACCAGGGTCCACGGTATAGACCCTGTTCCACGATATAACGATTGCAAATCATCATCTTAAATTATTTTTCTTGGTGGATATTAATAATTTTATACTATCACTAAATACTAACATCATTAATTTATTTTAATAGAATTTGTTATTTAGAATGGTATTTAATTCTTTATAATCAAAAATATATCAAGACAATCGAATTTACTATCGTATTCTAGTTCAATTTTAATAATTATATATATATATATGAGTTTATATCACTTCTAGAAAACTTTATTTGTATCAACACGTCATAGTCAGTTTTATACCGTGTGCGGTCATTTAGTATATCATTCTTTGGGCGAAATGTATCTTTCTACTTCCTTGAAAATTTTTAAGGATTATCAATATTTATTTATAACTTTTTAGATAAAATTTTCTTATTTAGAACTTTATTTAAAAAAAAAATCCATCAAAATGATCACATTTGTTATCACACTCCATTGAAATTTTAATCATTTCATAAATTTTAATATCATCTTTTACGGTTACATTTGCATCCATCCATTGAAGTATTTCTATGTGTGGGTTTAAATTAGATTCTGAGATCTTATGAAATTTTACAAATATAAGAGTTGTCATCTTGAATTATTTTTTCTGGACAAGTTTCAAATATTATTTTGTGTTTTCATGCATTAAACATGTGCAATTTGTTATACATTGTGATCAACTCTATCTTCAATATAATGAGATTTTTTAAGAATAATTCTAGAGCTAAATTTATCTAAGACACGATAATTGCACGCTTTCATCCAAAAAGAAGCTCTACAATTGTTTGTTGATGATAAGATTTTGTATATTTTTTTTTTTCAATTTGGAACCATATTTTAATATTTAAATCATAAATTTGTTAAGATAATCACATTTATTATTATTTATAGATTTACTCATTTTCTTATAATATTCTGTATTATTTTCAAAACACGTAATTTAAATGCATCTGTTAGATTTGTACTATTACAGTGGACTCAACGTAATCTTTTTGTCGGGGATACGAAGTAGATTTCAAATTTTTTTTGACAATTCTACATAGTAAACAAATCATCGGCAATTTATATCATGGATTAGGGTCCATGGTATAGACCCTGGTCCACGATATAACGATTGCAAATCATCATCTTAAATTAGTGTTCTTGGTGGATATTAATAATTTTATACTATCACTAAATACTAACACAATTAATTTATTTTAATTAAATTTGTTATTTAGAATGGTATTTAATTCTTTATAATCACAAATATATCAAGACAATCGAATTTACTATCTTATTCTAGTGCAATTTTAATAATTTTATATATATGAGTTTATATCACTTCTAGAAAACTTTATTTGTATCAACACGTCATTTTCAGTTTTATACCGTGTGCGGTCATTTTGTATATCGTTCTGCGGGCGAAATGTATATTTCTACTTCTTTGAAAATTTCTAAGGATTATCAATATTTATTTATAACTTTTTAGATAAAATTTTCTTATTTTGAACTTTATTTTTTTTAAAAAAAATCCATCAAAATGATCACATTTGTTATCACACTCCATTGAAATTTTAATCATTTCATAAATTTTAATATCATCTTTTACGGTTACATTTGCATCCATCCATTGAAGTATTTCTATGTGTGGGTTTAAATTAGATTCTGAGATCTTATGAAATTTTACAAATATAAGAGTTGTCATCTTGAATTATTTTTTCTGGACAAGTTTCAAATATTATTTTGTGTTTTCATGCATTAAACATGTGCAATTTGTTATACATTGTGATCAACTCTATCTTCAATATAATGAGATTTTTTAAGAATAATTCTAGAGCTAAATTTATCTAAGACACGATAATTGCACGCTTTCATCCAAAAAGAAGCTCTACAATTGTTTGTTGATGATAAGATTTTGTATATTTTTTTTTTTCAATTTGGAACCATATTTTAATATTTAAATCATAAATTTGTTAAGATAATCACATTTATTATTATTTATAGATTTACTCATTTTCTTATAATATTCTGTATTATTTTCAAAACACGTAATTTAAATGCATCTGTTAGATTTGTACTATTACAGTGGACTCAACGTAATCTTTTTGTCGGGGATACGAAGTAGATTTCAAATTTTTTTTGACAATTCTACATAGTAAACAAATCATCGGCAATTTATATCATGGATTAGGGTCCATGGTATAGACCCTGGTCCACGATATAACGATTGCAAATCATCATCTTAAATTAGTGTTCTTGGTGGATATTAATAATTTTATACTATCACTAAATACTAACACAATTAATTTATTTTAATTAAATTTGTTATTTAGAATGGTATTTAATTCTTTATAATCACAAATATATCAAGACAATCGAATTTACTATCTTATTCTAGTGCAATTTTAATAATTTTATATATATGAGTTTATATCACTTCTAGAAAACTTTATTTGTATCAACACGTCATTTTCAGTTTTATACCGTGTGCGGTCATTTTGTATATCGTTCTGCGGGCGAAATGTATATTTCTACTTCTTTGAAAATTTCTAAGGATTATCAATATTTATTTATAACTTTTTAGATAAAATTTTCTTATTTTGAACTTTATTTTTTTTAAAAAAAATCCATCAAAATGATCACATTTGTTATCACACTCCATTGAAATTTTAATCATTTCATAAGTTTTAATATCATCTTTTACGGTTACATTTGCATCCATCCATTGAAGTATTTCTATGTGTGGGTTTAAATTAGATTCTGAGATCTTATGAAATTTTACAAATATAAGAGTTGTCATCTTGAATTATTTTTTCTGGACAAGTTTCAAATATTATTTTGTGTTTTCATGCATTAAACATGTGCAATTTGTTATACATTGTGATCAACTCTATCTTCAATATAATGAGATTTTTTAAGAATAATTCTAGAGCTAAATTTATCTAAGACACGATAATTGCACGCTTTCATCCAAAAAGAAGCTCTACAATTGTTTGTTGATGATAAGATTTTGTATATTTTTTTTTTTCAATTTGGAACCATATTTTAATATTTAAATCATAAATTTGTTAAGATAATCACATTTATTATTATTTATAGATTTACTCATTTTCTTATAATATTCTGTATTATTTTCAAAACACGTAATTTAAATGCATCTGTTAGATTTGTACTATTACAGTGGACTCAACGTAATCTTTTTGTCGGGGATACGAAGTAGATTTCAAATTTTTTTTGACAATTCTACATAGTAAACAAATCATCGGCAATTTATATCATGGATTAGGGTCCATGGTATAGACCCTGGTCCACGATATAACGATTGCAAATCATCATCTTAAATTAGTGTTCTTGGTGGATATTAATAATTTTATACTATCACTAAATACTAACACAATTAATTTATTTTAATTAAATTTGTTATTTAGAATGGTATTTAATTCTTTATAATCACAAATATATCAAGACAATCGAATTTACTATCTTATTCTAGTGCAATTTTAATAATTTTATATATATGAGTTTATATCACTTCTAGAAAACTTTATTTGTATCAACACGTCATTTTCAGTTTTATACCGTGTGCGGTCATTTTGTATATCGTTCTGCGGGCGAAATGTATATTTCTACTTCTTTGAAAATTTCTAAGGATTATCAATATTTATTTATAACTTTTTAGATAAAATTTTCTTATTTTGAACTTTATTTTTTTTAAAAAAAATCCATCAAAATGATCACATTTGTTATCACACTCCATTGAAATTTTAATCATTTCATAAGTTTTAATATCATCTTTTACGGTTACATTTGCATCCATCCATTGAAGTATTTCTATGTGTGGGTTTAAATTAGATTCTGAGATCTTATGAAATTTTACAAATATAAGAGTTGTCATCTTGAATTATTTTTTCTGGACAAGTTTCAAATATTATTTTGTGTTTTCATGCATTAAACATGTGCAATTTGTTATACATTGTGATCAACTCTATCTTCAATATAATGAGATTTTTTAAGAATAATTCTAGAGCTAAATTTATCTAAGACACGATAATTGCACGCTTTCATCCAAAAAGAAGCTCTACAATTGTTTGTTGATGATAAGATTTTGTATATTTTTTTTTTTCAATTTGGAACCATATTTTAATATTTAAATCATAAATTTGTTAAGATAATCACATTTATTATTATTTATAGATTTACTCATTTTCTTATAATATTCTGTATTATTTTCAAAACACGTAATTTAAATGCATCTGTTAGATTTGTACTATTACAGTGGACTCAACGTAATCTTTTTGTCGGGGATACGAAGTAGATTTCAAATTTTTTTTGACAATTCTACATAGTAAACAAATCATCGGCAATTTATATCATGGATTAGGGTCCATGGTATAGACCCTGGTCCACGATATAACGATTGCAAATCATCATCTTAAATTAGTGTTCTTGGTGGATATTAATAATTTTATACTATCACTAAATACTAACACAATTAATTTATTTTAATAAAATTTGTTATTTAGAATGGTATTTAATTCTTTATAATCAAAAATATATCAAGACAATCGAATTTACTATCTTATTCTAGTGCAATTTTAATAATTTTATATATATGAGTTTATATCACTTCTAGAAAACTTTATTTGTATCAACACGTCATTTTCAGTTTTATACCGTGTGCGGTCATTTTGTATATCGTTCTGCGGGCGAAATGTATATTTCTACTTCTTTGAAAATTTCTAAGGATTATCAATATTTATTTATAACTTTTTAGATAAAATTTTCTTATTTTGAACTTTATTTTTTTTAAAAAAAATCCATCAAAATGATCACATTTGTTATCACACTCCATTGAAATTTTAATCATTTCATAAGTTTTAATATCATCTTTTACGGTTACATTTGCATCCATCCATTGAAGTATTTCTATGTGTGGGTTTAAATTAGATTCTGAGATCTTATGAAATTTTACAAATATAAGAGTTGTCATCTTGAATTATTTTTTCTGGACAAGTTTCAAATATTATTTTGTGTTTTCATGCATTAAACATGTGCAATTTGTTATACATTGTGATCAACTCTATCTTCAATATAATGAGATTTTTTAAGAATAATTCTAGAGCTAAATTTATCTAAGACACGATAATTGCACGCTTTCATCCAAAAAGAAGCTCTACAATTGTTTGTTGATGATAAGATTTTGTATATTTTTTTTTTTCAATTTGGAACCATATTTTAATATTTAAATCATAAATTTGTTAAGATAATCACATTTATTATTATTTATAGATTTACTCATTTTCTTATAATATTCTGTATTATTTTCAAAACACGTAATTTAAATGCATCTGTTAGATTTGTACTATTACAGTGGACTCAACGTAATCTTTTTGTCGGGGATACGAAGTAGATTTCAAATTTTTTTTGACAATTCTACATAGTAAACAAATCATCGGCAATTTATATCATGGATTAGGGTCCATGGTATAGACCCTGGTCCACGATATAACGATTGCAAATCATCATCTTAAATTAGTGTTCTTGGTGGATATTAATAATTTTATACTATCACTAAATACTAACACAATTAATTTATTTTAATTAAATTTGTTATTTAGAATGGTATTTAATTCTTTATAATCACAAATATATCAAGACAATCGAATTTACTATCTTATTCTAGTGCAATTTTAATAATTTTATATATATGAGTTTATATCACTTCTAGAAAACTTTATTTGTATCAACACGTCATTTTCAGTTTTATACCGTGTGCGGTCATTTTGTATATCGTTCTGCGGGCGAAATGTATATTTCTACTTCTTTGAAAATTTCTAAGGATTATCAATATTTATTTATAACTTTTTAGATAAAATTTTCTTATTTTGAACTTTATTTTTTTTAAAAAAAATCCATCAAAATGATCACATTTGTTATCACACTCCATTGAAATTTTAATCATTTCATAAGTTTTAATATCATCTTTTACGGTTACATTTGCATCCATCCATTGAAGTATTTCTATGTGTGGGTTTAAATTAGATTCTGAGATCTTATGAAATTTTACAAATATAAGAGTTGTCATCTTGAATTATTTTTTCTGGACAAGTTTCAAATATTATTTTGTGTTTTCATGCATTAAACATGTGCAATTTGTTATACATTGTGATCAACTCTATCTTCAATATAATGAGATTTTTTAAGAATAATTCTAGAGCTAAATTTATCTAAGACACGATAATTGCACGCTTTCATCCAAAAAGAAGCTCTACAATTGTTTGTTGATGATAAGATTTTGTATATTTTTTTTTTTCAATTTGGAACCATATTTTAATATTTAAATCATAAATTTGTTAAGATAATCACATTTATTATTATTTATAGATTTACTCATTTTCTTATAATATTCTGTATTATTTTCAAAACACGTAATTTAAATGCATCTGTTAGATTTGTACTATTACAGTGGACTCAACGTAATCTTTTTGTCGGGGATACGAAGTAGATTTCAAATTTTTTTTGACAATTCTACATAGTAAACAAATCATCGGCAATTTATATCATGGATTAGGGTCCATGGTATAGACCCTGGTCCACGATATAACGATTGCAAATCATCATCTTAAATTAGTGTTCTTGGTGGATATTAATAATTTTATACTATCACTAAATACTAACACAATTAATTTATTTTAATTAAATTTGTTATTTAGAATGGTATTTAATTCTTTATAATCACAAATATATCAAGACAATCGAATTTACTATCTTATTCTAGTGCAATTTTAATAATTTTATATATATGAGTTTATATCACTTCTAGAAAACTTTATTTGTATCAACACGTCATTTTCAGTTTTATACCGTGTGCGGTCATTTTGTATATCGTTCTGTGGGCGAAATGTATATTTCTACTTCTTTGAAAATTTCTAAGGATTATCAATATTTATTTATAACTTTTTAGATAAAATTTTCTTATTTTGAACTTTATTTTTTTTTAAAAAAATCCATCAAAATGATCACATTTGTTATCACACTCCATTGAAATTTTAATCATTTCATAAGTTTTAATATCATCTTTTACGGTTACATTTGCATCCATCCATTGAAGTATTTCTATGTGTGGGTTTAAATTAGATTCTGAGATCTTATGAAATTTTACAAATATAAGAGTTGTCATCTTGAATTATTTTTTCTGGACAAGTTTCAAATATTATTTTGTGTTTTCATGCATTAAACATGTGCAATTTGTTATACATTGTGATCAACTCTATCTTCAATATAATGAGATTTTTTAAGAATAATTCTAGAGCTAAATTTATCTAAGACACGATAATTGCACGCTTTCATCCAAAAAGAAGCTCTACAATTGTTTGTTGATGATAAGATTTTGTATATTTTTTTTTTCAATTTGGAACCATATTTTAATATTTAAATCATAAATTTGTTAAGATAATCACATTTATTATTATTTATAGATTTACTCATTTTCTTATAATATTCTGTATTATTTTCAAAACACGTAATTTAAATGCATCTGTTAGATTTGTACTATTACAGTGGACTCAACGTAATCTTTTTGTCGGGGATACGAAGTAGATTTCAAATTTTTTTTGACAATTCTACATAGTAAACAAATCATCGGCAATTTATATCATGGATTAGGGTCCATGGTATAGACCCTGGTCCACGATATAACGATTGCAAATCATCATCTTAAATTAGTGTTCTTGGTGGATATTAATAATTTTATACTATCACTAAATACTAACACAATTAATTTATTTTAATTAAATTTGTTATTTAGAATGGTATTTAATTCTTTATAATCACAAATATATCAAGACAATCGAATTTACTATCTTATTCTAGTGCAATTTTAATAATTTTATATATATGAGTTTATATCACTTCTAGAAAACTTTATTTGTATCAACACGTCATTTTCAGTTTTATACCGTGTGCGGTCATTTTGTATATCGTTCTGTGGGCGAAATGTATATTTCTACTTCTTTGAAAATTTCTAAGGATTATCAATATTTATTTATAACTTTTTAGATAAAATTTTCTTATTTTGAACTTTATTTTTAAAAAAAAAAATCCATCAAAATGATCACATTTGTTATCACACTCCAAAAAAAATCCATCAAAATGATCACATTTGTTATCACACTCCAAAAAAAATCCATCAAAATGATCACATTTGTTATCACACTCCATTGAAATTTTAATCATTTCATAAGTTTTGTTATCACACTCCATTGAAATTTTAATCATTTCATAAGTTTTAATATCATCTTTTACGGTTACATTTGCATCCATCCATTGAAGTATTTCTATGTGCGGGTTTAAATTAGATTATGACATCTTATGAAATTTTACAAATATAAGAGTTGTCATCTTGAATTATTTTTCTGGACAAGTTTCAAATATTATTTTGTGTTTTCATGCATTAAACATGTGCAATTTGTTATACATTGTGATCAACTCTATCTTCAATATAATGAGATTTTTTAAGAATAATTCTAGAGCTAAATTTATCTAAGACACGATAATTGCACGCTTTCATCCAAAAAGAAGCTCTACAATTGTTTGTTGATGATAAGATTTTGTATATTTTTTTTTTCAATTTGGAACCATATTTTAATATTTAAATCATAAATTTGTTAAGATAATCGCATTTATTATTAATTATAGATTTACTCATTTTCTTATAATATTTTGTATTATTTTCAAAACACGTAATTTAAATGCATCTGTTAGATTTGTACTATTACAGTGGATTCAACGTAATCTTTTTGTCGGGGATACGAAGTAGATTTCAAATTTTTTTTGACAATTCTACATAGTACACAAACCATCAGCAATTTATATCATGGACCAGGGTCCACGGTATAGACCCTGGTCCACGATATAACGATTGCAAATCATCATCTTAAATTATTTTTCTAGGTGGATATTAATAATTTTGTACTATCACTAAATACTAACATCATTGATTTATTTTAATAAAATTTGTTATTTAGAATGGTATTTAATTCTTTATAATCACAAATATATCAAGACAATCGAATTTACTATCTTATTCTACTGCAATTTTAATAATTTTATATATATGAGCTTATATCACTTATAGAAAACTTTATTTGTATCAACACGTCATATTCAGTTTTATACCGTGTGTGGTCATTTTGTATATCGTTCTGTGTGCGAAATGTATATTTCTACTTCTTTGAAAATTTCTAAGGATTATCAATATTTATTTATAACGTTTTAGATAAAATTTTCTTATTTAGAACTTTATTTTTTTAAAAAAAAAATCCATCAAAATGATCACATTTCTTATCACACTTCATTGCAATTTTTATCATTTCATAAGTTTTAATATCATCTTTTACGGTTACATTTGCATCTATCCATTGAAGTATTTCTATGTGTGGCTTTAAATTAGATTCTGAGATCTTATTAAATTTTACAAATATAAGAGTTGTCATCTTGAATTATTTTTCTGGACAAGTTTCAAATATTATTTTTTGTTTTCAAGCATTAAACATGTGCAATTTGTTATACATTGTGATCAACTCTATCTTCAATATAATAAGATTTTTTAAGAATAATTCTAGAGCTAAATTGATCTAAGACACGATAATTGCACGCTTTGATCCTAAAAGAAGCTCTGCAATTGTTTGTTGATGTTAAGCTTTTAGTTTTTTAGTTTTGTTTTTTTTGGTGGATTTGGAACCATATTTTATTATTTAAATCATAAATTTAATAAGATAATCACATTATTATTATTATTATTATTATTATTATTATTATTATTATTTATACATTTACTAGTTTTCTTATAATATTTTGTATTATTTTCAAAACACTTCATTTAAATGCATCTATTAGATTTGTACTATCACTGTGGATTCAACGTAATCTTTTTGTCGGCGATACGAAGTAGATTTATTGCTTGGAGTGGGGAGCCCGAGGGGGGGGGGGGGTCTTTCTGTAACACCCCAATTTTCACCTCTTGGATTTATTACAAAATCCCTAATAATAAAATACATTGCGGAATCATCTAACCAACAGAAAACTGGGTGTTACCGCCACGTTTAGGTATCTCTCCTATACCCAAACGCTAAGGCTAAACTTACAACCTCAAATAACCGTGTCAACATACAAATGTACGTGTAGAAACTAATCCTTCCAAGGTGTTTATTCTAGGATAGAGTAGTCTTCAACCTCGACTCCCATCCTATTCAGAGCTCATCGGCCACAGGGGCCCACGCTAGACTGCATCTAATAAAGGACACAATGAAGTGTAGTTAGCGCGACGGCTAAGTAAGGAAATCCATTGTCACTCAAAAGTAAACAAAGGTTTCGAAAAACATGATACTCAGAAAACTGTAGCTTTACCCATAAGTTGAAAATCTACCTGTAACCAGATTATCAATAAAAGAAAGTATAGCAGAGTATACGTGTTAAATCATGTAAAGTTTTCTCAGTTAAATACCATGACATAGTTAAATCATGTAAAGTTTTCTCAGTTAAATACCATGACATAACTGCCGCTCAAATCATTTTCATGTCCTTTCGGACAAGCATAACTGCCGCTCAAATCATTTTCATGTCCTTTCGGACAAGTTTGCAAAACGCTCAAATCATTTTCATGTCCTTTCGGACAAGTTTGCAAAACTTTCATTTCCGAGAATCCCATTTTCGGACAAGTTTGCAAAACTTTCATTTCCGAGAATCCCATTATTTAAATCGTTTGCAAAACTTTCATTTCCGAGAATCCCATTATTTAAATCCAAGTAGAGAGTTTAATCAACACACACTTACTAATTTCATAACTCCCTCTCTTCTTAGCGAATAGACTTCGCTCTGCAGTATGAATTAATCATACAAATCTCGGTTCCTCTCCCCTCAGCGAATAGACTTCGCTCTGCAGTATGAATTAATCATACAAATCTCGGTTCCTCTCCTCTCAGCGAATAGACTTCGCTCTGCAGTATGAATTAATCATACAAATCTCGGTTCCTCTCCTCTCAGCGAATAGACTTCGCTTTGCAGTATGAATTAATCATACAAATCTCGGTTCCTCTCCTCTCAGCGAATAGACTTCGCTCTGCAGTATGAATTAATCATACAAATCTCGGGCCGCGGCACTCATGCCTCCCGCAGGTCAAACATTACACTAACTTCCGGGCCCCGGCTCACAAGCCTCCCAAGAAGTTAGTGTCTGCAACAACATTATCCAGAAATTAAGATTTTCAAAACATTCTTTCTTTCCTTGGGTTTAATTAGTTTATTCGCACAATGACTCAAACGATCATTCTTATCCAAATATGTTTCCAAAATACACATATTTGTTAACGACTTTTCGTTATGAAATTCGAAGTGACAAGGGTTACACTTATTTCTTAAAAACACGATTTTTCTTCCAAATTGATTGTGACATTCCAAAATTTCGCTACTATTTTTGTTACAAAATATTTTTGTCAAAATTGTTTCTAACCATTCCTTTTCAGAAAATTTCAGCTTGGCGCAGTCCGAAAGATTGAGCCGGTAAAAATAGTTCCCGAACTCTTTTTCACTTGAAATTTTTATGGTAGAACCCCAACTTATAGTACTTGATGTCCATAAAAAGTTTTGGTCATTTTGATCCGTGAATAAACACAGAAAATTCCATTTTTGCCCTTGGCAGTGCGCTGTCCAGAATTTCTTTCTCTGGACCAGTTTTGGAAGAAAATTCGAAAACCATACTTATACTACTCCGATCATTGTGAAATTTTATATGCAGGTTCTACACTTATAGAACTACATATCTGAAAAAAATAGAATCAAAATACCTTACCAATTTTTCCCAATAAATCTCGGAAGTTACTGCCAGAGACTATCTTGATTTTTTTTCAATATTTTCACAAGTATAAGCCTATATGGACATAAACACAACATATACATGCATAAATTAACTATGAACATGCATACCAAAAATTACTAAACATTAAAGTGTAGTTCCTTTGAGCCAACTTGTAGATCGATAAACTTAACACATAATTTTCACATAAAATTCATAGTCACATAATTTACTAGCATTTGATCACCTTCAAGTGACTAAACCAACTTAAGGGATTCCTTACCTCTTTAGAAGAATTTTAAAACCGTAAGAGTTGATGATCTCCTCTTTCGAGCCCTTCACCAAAGATCCTAAAAACAAACACCATAATAACAACATTTTCCTGCACCTTTTGTTTACACTTAAGTTCTAGGAAGGATTTAACCGAACAAAACCAAAGTCTTACCTACACTAGAGCACTTGAGTTGAAGAGATGCTTAGGAGTTCTTGATCACAAAGTGGAAGACTAAGCTTTTCTTTCTTCTTCCTTTTTCCCTTATGATTTTCGAACTTAGGAGTAGGAGAGAGGGGATGATGGTGAGTCTTGCTTGAAGATTAAGGAACAAGTGCAACATTCCCATACTTCCTATGACATGCCATTAATGCACTAACCATGTGGTAAATAGGAGTGCCACATGTCAACTCCCTATGGTGGCTCTTGAAGAACAAATATTTACTTTGCCAGTTTGGGGTTAAATCAGATGAAAGTTCGGAGGATTATAACTTAATTCGAGAAAATTCTAACACCAAAATTATCCTAAAAATAATCCCGTCGATAACCACTAAAATTGGGAATTTTTCGGTATCTCGCGAAATATAGGTACAAGGTCCGTAACAATTTTACCCCTTACAGTCCGTTTAAATTTTCACTTGAACTAACTAGAAGTTCAGGCTTAATCGTATCATACTTAATCATCTAATCTTTAGGAAAATTCGAACTGTATAAGCATCCTTTAACATTTTACGGTTCGTGACCGGTACGTAGATCGCAGCTTGTTAATAACTAGTCTCACTTATAAAAATCCTTCTGAAGTACCGAGAGATCACCTCATAAATATTATAGCCTAAAAAATATTTTTCGAACCCTAACTTTGTCGGAAAAACCGAGGGGTTACACTTTCACTTTGAATAATTCTAGGTCTAAAGTGATCTAAGAGACATGAGTTGCATGCTTTCATTGCCATATTTTAAAAACTTTAAATAAAAAATTTATAAAGATAATCACATTTATGGTCTTATCATTGTCTTCAAAATGCTTAATTATATAAAATTTTCTTATTGAGACTACTATTATTATTATTTGTTAATTTACACATTTTTTATAAGATTTTTTATTATCTTCATAACGCTTAATTTAAACATCTATTACATTTTATTGTCACTGGCATACATTCATCATAATCTTTTTGTCAACAATATCAAGTAGAATTTTTGATTTTTTTTTTTTTTACAATCTAACATAATACACTAGTCAACATATTGAGTTATTTTTTGGAAAGATATTACTCCGTAATAATTTTATACTATTTCTAAACCCACCATCATTAACTTATTTTACTAAAATTAAATTTTTCATTTAGAATTGTATTTAATAATTTTTAATCACAAATATATCAAGATAATCAAATTTTCTATCTTATTCTAGTGAAATTTTAATCATTTTATGAGAGTTTGTATCACCTCCAGAAAATTTTATAATCTGGAGTAAAAATTGTCAATATATATAATCTATTTCTCTCATAAACCCTCTCATCATTTGTTGTTGCTCACTTTTTAGATTAAAATATTTTGTTTAGTATTGTATTTTACTATTTTAAATCATAAATTTATTAAGATAACCATATTCATAATTTCTTTTGTAACTTTACTCGTTTTCTTATAATATTTTGTATTATCTTCAAAACACTTAACTTTAATACATCTATTACATTTGTCAGGGCCGTATCTGAGCATGTCTAACATGTGCGACCGCACAGGGCCCCCAATTTTTGGGGGCCCCATATTTTTAAAAAAAATTATATGTATATATGGTTTATAAAAAATTAGGCTAAATATATGAAGCTGTATATTGTCAATTTTTGGGGGCCCCAATTTCTAATCATATATAAATTTCCTAATATAAATCTCAATTAGCAGAATATTGCCGATTCCAATATGTATATATATTTCCTAATCTAAATTTCAATTAACAAAGCTGCAAACACATTGTCAATTCCAACATATATATATATTTCCTAATCAAAAAACATTGCCAACCCTATAAATATTAAATACGGCATACTGTAATAGAATTCAACCCTTCGATAATTCCCAATTCACAATTCGGTAATTTCATAGATCGCAGACCGCAAATCAACTGGTTCTTCAATTCTTCTTGATCACATAAACTTTCAAGTTTCAAGTTCTTCAATTCTCTTAACAGGTAATTAAAATTACGTATTTTCATAATTTTTGTTTATTGTTTTAAGAATTTGTTTCTTGATTAATTATTTATTCATAGAGTTTCTAAATAAGTTTTTTCCTTAGGATTTTATAATTATGTCTTCTAGAAAATATACATCTGGGTCTGAAAAGCGTAAAAAGAAAAGAAGAATTGAGCAACTAACTCAATCTCAAAAAGGAGCTCTTGAAAAATTCATTACAAAAAGGAGCTCTTGAAGAATTGCGTCTAATTGTGCACGACGCATGTCACTTTTTAAATAAAATTTTATATGTATTTTTTATACAATATTTATATTTTGATATATACAACTTTTTAAACAATTACTATTTATATATAAAAATTACTCGAAAAAAGGGCTCAAATTAAAATATGGCACAGGGCCCCAAATTTTATTGGAACGGCCCTGACATTTGTATTGTCACCGTTGATTCATCATAATCTTTTTGTCGGCCTAGATTTTTAAAATTTATTGACAATCTTACATTGTACATATATCATCTTCTTGAATTATTTTTCTGGGTAGATATTAACAATTTTATACTATCTGACTATCTCTAAACACCAACATCATGAATTTATTTTTTATAAAATTTGTTATTTAGAATGGTATTTAATTCTTTATAATCACAAATATATCAAGACAATTAAATTTACTATCTTATTCTAGTGCAATTTTAATCATAGTATAAGAGTTTATATCACCTTTAGAAAATTTTATTCGTATCAACACAACACTTTAATACTGTGTGCGGCCATTTAGTGATATCATTATGTGGGCGGTAAAGTAACTTTGTATGTCCCAAAAATTTCTATGCATTACCAATATTTACTTATTTATAACTTTTTAGATAAAATTTTCTTATTTAGAACTTTATTTATTTAAAAAAAATCAATCAAAATGTGTTATCACATTCCATTGCAATTTTAATTATTTCATAAGTTTTAATATAATATTTTATGGTTATGTTTGTATTCATCCATTGTATAATATTTCTATGTGTGGCCTGGTTTAAATTAGATTTTGAGATTTCCTACAATCTTAAGAATATAAGAGTTGTCATCTTGAATTACTTTTATGGACAAGTTTCAACTATTATTTTACCTTTTCAAGCGTTACACATGTGTAATTTGTTATATATCGTGATTAATTCTATCTACAATGATATTTTTGTACAATAATTCTAGGGTTAAAGTGATCTAAGACACGTGAATTGCACGCTTCAGCAAAAAAGAAGCTTTGCAATTATTTATTGATTATATACTTTTAGATTTTTTTTGTTTAGAATGGTATTTTTTACTTTAAATTACAAATTTATAAAAATAACCACATTTGTCATCTTATTATCTTCTTTTTTAGTAACCTTATTCATTATCTTATAGGATTTTGTATTTTCTTCAAAACACTTAATTATAAAAATTTCTTATTTAGAACTATATTTAATTTTTTTGAAAAATATATCAAAATTATCACATTTCATTGCAATTTGAGTCATTTGATTTTATATCATCTTCTACAATTACATTTGTATCCAAACATTGAAATATTTCTATGTGTGGATTTGAATTAGGTTTCAAGATTTCATACAATCTAACAAATATAAGAGTTGACAAGTTGTCATCTTGAATTATTTTATGGACAAATTTCAACTATTATTTTGTGTTTTCAAGCATTAGAAATGTGTGTGTGTATCATGATAAATTCTTATCTACAATGAAATTTTTGAACAGTAATTCTAGGGCATAAAGTGATCTAAGACACGTGAATTGCACGCATTCATCCAAAAAGAAGTTCTACCATTTTTTTTGTAAGATTGCCTCGTCTGCAGTTGGGAAGTCATGTTGCCGTTATTTGTTGATGATAAACTTATATANTTGCAATTTGAGTCATTTGATTTTATATCATCTTCTACAATTACATTTGTATCCAAACATTGAAATATTTCTATGTGTGGATTTGAATTAGGTTTCAAGATTTCATACAATCTAACAAATATAAGAGTTGACAAGTTGTCATCTTGAATTATTTTATGGACAAATTTCAACTATTATTTTGTGTTTTCAAGCATTAGAAATGTGTGTGTGTATCATGATAAATTCTTATCTACAATGAAATTTTTGAACAGTAATTCTAGGGCATAAAGTGATCTAAGACACGTGAATTGCACGCATTCATCCAAAAAGAAGTTCTACCATTTTTTTTGTAAGATTGCCTCGTCTGCAGTTGGGAAGTCATGTTGCCGTTATTTGTTGATGATAAACTTATATATATATATATATATATATATATATATATATATATATATATATATATATGTATATATATTTATTTATTTATTTATTTATTTATTTATTGGGCTTAGAACCATATTTTGTTAGTGTAAAAAAATTATAAAGATAATGACATTTATTGTATTATTATTATTATTATTATTATTATTATTATTATTATTATTATTATTATTATTATATATTTTTTCAAAACGCTTAATTTAAACTCATCTATTACACTTGTATTGTCATTGTGGATTCATCATAATCTTTTTGTGGGGGATATGAAGTAAATTTTTTGACAATCTAACCTTATACACTAATCATCATCTTGAATTTTTTTTTTTTTTTGGATTGATATTAATAATTTTATACTATCTCTAAACCCACCATCATTAACTTATTTTACTAAAATTTGTTATTTAGAATTGCATTTAATAATTTTTAATCACAAATATATCAAGATGATCAAATTTATCATTTTATTCTAGTGAAATTTTAATTATTTATGAGAAATCATATCGCTTTCATAAAACTTTATTTGTGTTGACATGCCACGTTTATACTGTGTGCAGTTATTCAGTGATATCTTCTTGTGAGTAGTAAATTAGCTTTGTAAGTTCTTGAAAATTTTTAAGGATTGCCTATATTAACTTATTTATAATTTTTTTAGATAAAATTAAATTATTTAGAACTTTATTTTTTTCATAGAAAAATATCAAAATAATCGTATTTATTATCTCATTACATTGCAATTTTAATCATTTCATAAGGTTTTATATAATCTTCTACATTTATATTTATCGCATTAAAATATTTCTATGTGTGGATTTGAATTAGATTTTGATATTTTTTACTGATAGGGATTGTACGATCACAACCGAAGTCTTATAGGTCAAACTGATTGAAACCAAACAAAGTAGAGCGTCTCTAAAACATTTCCAGGTCTCCAGTCAGTTTTCTCACGACACTTGACGCAGCCTCCTTGACCGACTAACCCACATCCAGTTTACAATCTTATTACACTTCAACACGTGAATTTCACGCGCTCATCCAACAACATTTTGTATATCCGATTATTTTGAGTCTATTGTTTTCTACAATATCTTCCTAGGGTCTATAAAGTGATCATTTTTTATGGTAACTTTTTAGAGTGTAGAGAGTTCAAAGGAATTTAAGAGTTGCATCACAAGCGAACGAGAAAGAGCATTTCTGTTATACAATTCAAATTCCCTTTTTTGTTTTTTTTTTTGAAAACACAATTCAAATTCATTTAAAAAGTTGAATTTTATTTATACTAGTAGAAACTTAATTACTTGAGTTACATCAATAAATTAATTGATTAGGTATTACTTTTTAAACAATTATCATTGATATTGCAACACTGTACCACATTGAATTGCATTCCAAAGCCAAATTATACTTGTATGGTCAATTTGTGTATTGTATATTACAAAATATAATGCTCACTTTTTTTTTTTTTAAATGAACGCTAAAAATTAGGGGATATATATATATATATATATATATATATATATATATATATATATATATATATATATATATATATATATTGCACTTGTAACCACAAGGTCACGAGTTCGAATCATTGTCCCCTTAGTTTGAACCGGTCAACTATACATGGGTAACCTAGAGTGGTTTACTTCTTTGTGGTCTTTTGCCGGTTAGGGTCATAAGGTAGGATATACCTACACCCGAAAGGGTTGTGGGGTTTCCATTGTCATCCAAAGTACGAGGCCACAAGGACTATCCCAGTCAAGTTGGTTAGATTGTTAGTTTGTTAACTACAAAATTTAAGTTTGACTCATAGTGGGAGTGACCTATCGCCCTTCTTAATTTGAGTTGGTCGGCTATGGGCAACCAAGACTTGTTTGCCTCCTTGTGGTCCTTTGTCAACTAGGGTTGGGTCACAAGGTGGGGGGGCTTACCCAATGCCACATTCGAATAACGGTTGCGGGTTTTTCTAGTGTTGTTTATGGACTATTTTCTCCGTCTCATTTTATGTGTTTGCTTTCATTAGCAAGGGTTGACGGGAGTTATTTTAATTCAATTTTTCATAATATTAAGTTTAGTATTAGTATACAAAATTTATATATTTAAGAATTACATTAAAATTACTATTAAACACACAAAAAGTCACATTTAAAAATAAGTAAAAAAAACATTAAATTAAAGAAAATAAGCAAAGAAGAATTGAAAGAGTTAGTTTAATTAATACGGAGTAAATAGTAAACAATACATGTAAAATGAGGCAGATGAAATATGACACATGAATGGAATTTTTTTTGTGCACACCCTTGAATATTGACTGTAGGTCGTCGATTGATTTTTTTTTTTTAAATATCAAATATAAGAAAATGAAAGCATAAACCACATATATGATTGAAGCCTTTAGAAATGGACACATAATACTAGAATGAGATGGATTTTTTGTGGGGAAACAATGTATGGAATGTAAACTTGTCTCATCCTAAATAAAAAAGAATGTGAATGTAAGAAGAAAAGGAAAAATGATTGAGCTGATGATACTGAAATGTGGTCCCTCCATGGATTTCATATCACAATTCACAATACTTTCATTACTTTCATCTCACATGTATGTGGAATTCTGGATCAATTAAAGCCACTAATCAGTTCCTTAGCAGTCATGGATGCCCTTTTTGACCCTAAGTACCCTACTACAACTGCAAAATTTATTACATCTTGCTTTCTTTATAAAATATTTAAGGATTATATAATAGTCAATGATAATAAAGTTTTAACGAAAATAAAAAATATATATGTTAGTGATCGATTGTAGTATTAAATTGTTCATTATATTTATTTTTTATATACTCATAATCTTTATTTTTATTTTTTTGTAATTTTACTCTTATTTTTTCATCTAAATTGTTAACACAGTTAAAAAAATGTTATTAAATATAATAACTTGCATATATATTGTATCTACTTTTTTATAAACTTATAAACTCTTTTTAATTTTACATTTTTTATTTGTTCATGATGTATTGATTATTTTTATTATCATGTTGGCTTTATTATTTTACTATTTTTTTTCTCTTGGACATTTATCCAAGCACACAATGCATGATATTTGACTAGTATTTTAATAATTTTTTTAGTAGTATCATTGCAAATTTGAATACATTTCCTTCCTAAATTTATTTCATAATATTCACCTCCCGATGTAATATTACTAGGTCTTTTGGTATTTGATAGTAAGTCAATTTGTTCTATGAACTCTTGTAAGAATCGATCAATTTATGAGTATTAAATGGATATAAAATAGTATTATCCTCACGTCAAGAAGTTAATATTATAAGTGAAATGCAGTTCCTATCTCCATCTTTTCAATAGATATTTTTAAAATATATATATTTAATCCTTTTTAACTTGATTAAATTTTTACTTTGGAGGGTTTTTTTTAACCTAATAGTTTTAATTTTTTAACGTATTGTATAATAATAAATTATATTTGAAAGTAAATTAATGTTTAATAATAATATAAATTATAATGGAGATATTATAATGATACATTCAAATAAAGTTATTTATAAAAACATAATAAGTCTTAATCCAAGTTATATCCCTGATTTATATGTGTTTTTTGTGTTGATCGACCTTTTTGTACATTGTGTTTTTAGAGTTATATTATACAAAATTTTTGACAAAAATATCATTCCCCTTATAACTTTCATTAGCTTTTCCATTATTGTTACTATGCACATGCACTACCATATCTTTTCTTATATTCTTCCATAGTAATAATGTATGTAGACATTATATATTGGAGTAATATAATAAATAAATTTGTTTTTAATTAGTAAGGATTTGTTAATTATTTTCTAAAGTAATAATATCAAATTGAAAAAAAAAATGGCAGTTTAATTTAGTCTATTAATTATACTTAAATTGTAGACTCAGTCTAGAATTATTACCCCATACAAATTTTCCCTTTAATTATGCTGAAACTAGCATTTTCAATCTAGTACTTATAGATTTTGTTAACATTAACAATTTATTTTGAAATTTCAAATTATTAAAGGACATATTGATCATTTTGTAAAATTTTCTCAAATTCCCTCCAAGAATCTTCATATATCTGCTACTCTTACCGCAAAACCCTTGGTAAATACTTATTTGTCTTGATTGAGGAGGAATTTGAGAAGGAAAAATGACAAGTAGAATATTACTTAGGATTGAAGATATATCGAATTGTAAGTGTAATATGTTAGTTTATTACAAATTTTCCTTTCGTTGAATGTAAATTACTCTTTTTGATATCTCATTGAGTGCATACTATAATAAGTAATATATGCAATTTAGTTATTTTAATACGCTAATTGATTGTGTGTAGAGGTTTATACAAAATGTGAATGCAGTGAATTACTATTTTAATATAAACAGTATTCTTGTGTATTATTATATTTTATTGGAGATGCAATTTTTTTTAACCATATCATGACGTTGGTTTTAGATTTAGTGGAAGTCAGGTGAATGAGATAATCATCTTATTGGTCATTAGATGAAGCAAATAATGAAAAAAAAAACATATAATTATTTAGCCTCCACCATTAGTAGCCAATACATTTTGAAAGATTCAGTGCAGCCTCCAATATCTGTTATTAGTCAGCCACCTCAAAAAAGGAGACTAACAAAAAAGTGATAGTAGCATTCTAAATTTAAGAAGCAAAATAATTAAAAGCATGTGTTATGCATTTAAATAAATCTTTTTTTTTGCATGTTAAATCATGTAACTTAAAGGGTTATCATTTGGTTGTTTTGGTGCCTATTAAATCATTTGCAAATTAGGTTGCATTTTGTGCAACCCATAAATGCTTTTGATTGTTTTGGTGTCTGTTAAACAAGTGCAACTTAGACTATTCTTTTGTGCAACTTAAGATTTTATTTTGTAGTAAGCATAGCATATATATGAAAATCCAGGGAGGGAATTTGAGAAAATTTTACGAAATAACCAATATGTCCTTTAATATTTTAAAAATTCAAAATAAATTGTTAATATTAACAAAATCTTTAAACAATGGATTGAAATGTCATTTTCAACATAATTGAATGAGAAAATTTGTATAAGATAATAATTCATAGATCGAGTCTACAATTTAAGTATAACTAATGTACTAAAACCACCATTTTCCCTATCAAAATTATAAAAATGGTTAGTAGTGATGGTGGTGTTGTTATATAAATATCTAAAGTCTAAATTAAAAAAAAATTATAAGAGTGAACCAATGTTATTACTCATGATTTATGTCTTTATTTCTATATACTTATTGAATTGTACGTTGTGCTACAAATATTATACTAAGTACTATTATTTTTATTGGACAACATTATCTTACATTGTTAAACTACCATTAATATATATTAAATGTTACCATAATTATATTTAATTATCTACCATATTTAAAATTCTTACTTTAATAATTATTAGTCATACCATAATTATTATCCAAAAATTATCAACTATACTTTTAATATAATATGAATTCTACAATTGTGAATTATTTTTAAAAAAAATTATATACTATTATTTTAGAAAACATTTCAATATAACTAAGATTTTAATATGGAGCATCTATTTTGTGCATCACACATAAAAAGACTATTACTAATAATAAATGTGAAATTATACTTATTTTAATTTGTAAGATTTTGAAAATTCCTTTGTATATAGTATTCATAGTGATAGACAACTTGGAGAAATTGTTTTCTTTCAAAACTCATTAGCATTTTAATTAATTATTATCAATATATTTTGGTTAATGGTTGGTTTGATGGTAAAATGTATAAATGTGTTTTATGGTTATTAATTGCTAATTTTCGTAATTATCGTCAACTTCACTTTAAACTTGAACACTTAAATATGCAATCTTTAACAACTAAAAATGTAAATTTGAATAAATTTTAAAAAATTAATGGAAAAGATAAATTTTAAAAAAATTAATGGAAAAGATAAATTTTAAACCGTAAACCAAATAAAATAAAAAATTCAGTCATAAACTCTAAAGTCCAAACCCTAAGAGCAATGCACTTCCGTATTTTTGCAAGTGTAAACTTTTAATACTAAATGTGTATTTTGTAACAACTAAATGTGCAAACCTGAAATAGTCTGAGAAGTGCAGATTTTAGTATTCAAGTTTGCATAGTAAAGTTGGTGATAATTATGAAAATATCACCGCATAGTCCAATTTGTTTTAAATGTCAGGCTGAGATTGGTTCTTAGTTTTCTTTTAATAACTTTTTTTTGAGTACTTATTCTCATAAAATCCAACACACACACACACACACACATGATTAGTTTCAAATGAGAACCCGCACCTAGGAGAGAAATAAGAACACATCGCAGCCATCCATCTGGATAGATCTAACAGATGAGAAACACTTTTTTTTAAAAAAATGCGGTGGCATTTTTGTAAACAATTCAAACTTTGAAATACAAGTAACTTGTGTTAAAAGTGTAATTAATAGTTTCATAAAGTGCACCTAAGTTTAGGTAAAGTGTAATAAAAGTGCAACAATATAATATACACTGAACAGTAATATTAAGTGCACCTAATGTTATGATTAGCTGCACCAAACATTATCATTAAGTGCACCAATGTAACACCCCAATTTTCACATCTGGGATTTATTACAAAATCCTAATATTACAATACGTTGCGGAAGCGTCTAACCAGCAGAAAACTCGGTGTTACCGCCACGCTCAGGTATCTCTCCTATACCCAAACGTTAAGGCTAAACTTACAACATCGACATCCACTCCCATCTTGTTTAGAGCTCATCGGGCTACTAGAGTCCACACTAATCTGCATCTAATAAAGGACACAATGAAGTGTAGTTAGCGCGACGGCTAAGTAAGAAAATCCATTTGTCACTTAAAAGTAGACAAAGGTTTGAAAACATTTTTAGTTTAGAAGTTTAAAAAAAAAAATCATTTTCATGTCCTTTCAGACAAGTTTGCAAAACTTTCATTTCCAAGAATTTCATCATTTGCAAATAGAACCGCAGCTCTAATGCTCATAATAATCTGAACCGCAGCCCAGAGTAACAATAATTTTCATAGTCAAAAATTCACTTAGTTTCCCCTGAGTAAGCACGAGGCTTTCTTTTTTTCATAACTCCATCTCTTCTCAGCGAATAGACTTCGCTCTGTAGTATGAATTGATCATACAAACCTCGGGCCATGGCATTTCCAGCCTTCCCGTAGGTCTCCTTATCCCAACCTAGGGCCATGGCACTCCAGCCCTCCCGTAGGTCCACCCTTATTCCAACCCCGGGCCGTGGCATTTAAGCCTTCCCGTAGGTCCCCACCTTATTCCAGAAACTAAGGGTTTGAAAACATTTTCCTTCCTTCAGTTTTTCTTTCTTAAATCATTTCTTTTGGACATATTTCACAAATGAGTCCAATATTTGATATCGGCTACCTCTTTAGCCCCTGAAGGATTTTCAAACATCATTTTCTCAAACAATAAGGTTTTGACAACCTTTATATCAAAATAGCATACGTTTTTCAACGTAAGTTTTCATAAACATTTTTGGATACACTTCATATGTCCATCTCACACTTAAAATCAACCAACATCCTTAACTATCGTCCTCAACAACTTCCACTATGATCAACACCATTAGATCATAACTTGAGGATATCGTACATCCAAATATATATAAATTCTAATAGGTAAGGTCATTGCCTAACCATAACCCAAAAATCATGAGATTATCATTTAATCTCTATCATTAATCCATGTCCTTAGCATCACCTGATCACCATTAACTCACTAACTACCTCACAATTATCACTAACACATCCATAATCATACTAAGCATAATTCAGAAAATTTCAGCTTGGCGCAGTCCGAAAGATTGAGCCGGTAAAAATAGTTCCCGAACTCTTTTTCACTTGAAATTTTTATGGTAGAACCCCAACTTATAGTACTTGATGTCCGTCAAAAGTTTTGGTCACTTTGATCCACGAATAAACACAGAAAATTCCCTTTTTGCCCTTGGTCCGAAATATTTTTCTCTCCGTCCAGTTTTGGGAAAAATTCCGAAAACTATACTTATACTACTCCGATCATTATGAAATTTTATATGTAGGTTCTACACTTGTTGAACTACATATCTACAAAAAATGGAGTCAAAATACCTTACCAATTTTTCCCAGTAAATCATGGAAGTTGCTGCCAGAATCTACCCTGATTTCCTTTCACTATTTTCACAAGTATAAGCCTATATGGACATAAATACAACATATACAAGCATATCCAAGCTATGAACATGTATACAAAAATATCCCCAAAGCTCCAAAAACACCATATTTCAACCAAAATCAATTATCCAAATTCAAGTGACTAATTCCAACTTAAGGGAATTCCTTACCTCAATAGAAGATTTCTAAAACCGTAGAAGCGTTAGATCTTTCCTTGAATCCAAAGTCCCTAAAACATCACCATAATAACAATATTTTTCATGCACTAATATTAACACTTAAGTTCTAAGAAGGTTTCAACCAAACAAAGTCTAAAATCTTACCTACACTTAGACACTTGAGTTTGAAAAATGCTTGGGAGCTCTTTGATCACAATGGAAGACTAAAAAATTTTATTTTTTTCTTCTTCTTCCTTGGGTGATCTACGAAAATGGGATGGAGTAGGATGAGAGAGATGATGATGTGAGCTCTAGCTTGAAGACTAAGAAATCAAGTGCAATTGCACCATACCTCATTAATGCTAGCATTAAATGATCAATCTTAGTCTAGATTTGCTTGCCACTTGTCAACACCCTATGGAGTCCTTAAGAAGATCACAAATTTAATTGGCCAGTTTATGGTTAAATCAGATGAAGGCTCGGAGGATTATAACTTAATTCGGGAAAATTCTAATACCAAAATTATCCTAAAAATAATCCCGTCGCAAATCACCAAATTTGGGAATTTTTCGGTCTCTCGCGAATTATAGGTACAGAGTCCGTAACAATTCATCCCTTACAGTCCATTTAAAATTTTCTTGAACTAACTAGAAGTTCAGGCTTAATCGTATGATATTTAATAATCCCAATTCTAGAAAATTCGAACTGAATCTATATCCTTAAAATTTTCTCGGTTCGTGACCGGTGCGTAGTTCGCAGCCTATCGATAACTAATCCTTAAAAAAAATTATTTCGAGCATCAAACCGTCTTCTCTTAAATGTCATAACTTAAAGACCTATTTTCCGAACCTCAAACTTATCGGAAAATACGAGGGGTTACAGTCTACCCTCCTTAAAAAGAGTTTCGTCCCCGAAACTTTCTTCTTATAATCCATGGTTTCAAAAGACCACTACTATTCCCCAAAGATTCAAACTTAAAGTTCAAACCTAGATCTCAACCTTGAGCTCTGATACCAATTTGTAACACCCCAATTTTCACATCTGGGATTTATTACAAAATCCTAATATTACAATACATTGCGGAAGCGTCTAACCAGCAGAAAACTCGGTGTTACCGCCACGCTCAGGTATCTCTCCTATACCCAAACGTTAAGGCTAAACTTACAACATCGACATCCACTCCCATCTTGTTTAGAGCTCATCGGGCTACTAGAGTCCACACTAATCTGCATCTAATAAAGGACACAATGAAGTGTAGTTAGCACGACGGCTAAGTAAGAAAATCCATTTGTCACTTAAAAGTAGACAAAGGTTTGAAAACATTTTTAGTTTAGAAGTTTAAAAAAAATCATTTTCATGTCCTTTCAGACAAGTTTGCAAAACTTTCATTTCCAAGAATTTCATCATTTGCAAATAGAACCGCAGCTCTAATGCTCATAATAATCTGAACCGCAGCCCAGAGTAACAATAATTTTCATAGTCAAAAATTCACTTAGTTTCCCCTGAGTAAGCACGAGGCTTTTTTTTTTTCATAACTCCATCTCTTCTCAGCGAATAGACTTCGCTCTGTAGTATGAATTGATCATACAAACCTCGGGCCATGGCATTTCCAGCCTTCCCGTAGGTCTCCTTATCCCAACCTAGGGCCATGGCACTCCAGCCCTCCCGTAGGTCCACCCTTATTCCAACCCCGGGCCGTGGCATTTAAGCCTTCCCGTAGGTCCCCACCTTATTCCAGAAACTAAGGGTTTGAAAACATTTTCCTTCCTTCAGTTTTTCTTTCTTAAATCATTTCTTTTGGACATATTTCACAAATGAGTCCAATATTTGATATCGGCTACCTCTTTAGCCCCTGAAGGATTTTCAAACATCATTTTCTCAAACAATAAGGTTTTGACAACCTTTATATCAAAATAGCATACGTTTTTCAACGTAAGTTTTCATAAACATTTTTGGATACACTTCATATGTCCATCTCACACTTAAAATCAACCAACATCCTTAACTATCGTCCTCAACAACTTCCACTATGATCAACACCATTAGATCATAACTTGAGGATATCGTACATCCAAATATATATAAATTCTAATAGGTAAGGTCATTGCCTAACCATAACCCAAAAATCATGAGATTATCATTTAATCTCTATCATTAATCCATGTCCTTAGCATCACCTGATCACCATTAACTCACTAACTACCTCACAATTATCACTAACACATCCATAATCATACTAAGCATAATTCAGAAAATTTCAGCTTGGCGCAGTCCGAAAGATTGAGCCGGTAAAAATAGTTCCCGAACTCTTTTTCACTTGAAATTTTTATGGTAGAACCCCAACTTATAGTACTTGATGTCCGTCAAAAGTTTTGGTCACTTTGATCCACGAATAAACACAGAAAATTCCCTTTTTGCCCTTGGTCCGAAATATTTTTCTCTCCGTCCAGTTTTGGGAAAAATTCCGAAAACTATACTTATACTACTCCGATCATTATGAAATTTTATATGTAGGTTCTACACTTGTTGAACTACATATCTACAAAAAATGGAGTCAAAATACCTTACCAATTTTTCCCAGTAAATCATGGAAGTTGCTGCCAGAATCTACCCTGATTTCCTTTCACTATTTTCACAAGTATAAGCCTATATGGACATAAATACAACATATACAAGCATATCCAAGCTATGAACATGTATACAAAAATATCCCCAAAGCTCCAAAAACACCATATTTCAACCAAAATCAATTATCCAAATTCAAGTGACTAATTCCAACTTAAGGGAATTCCTTACCTCAATAGAAGATTTCTAAAACCGTAGAAGCGTTAGATCTTTCCTTGAATCCAAAGTCCCTAAAACATCACCATAATAACAATATTTTTCATGCACTAATATTAACACTTAAGTTCTAAGAAGGTTTCAACCAAACAAAGTCTAAAATCTTACCTACACTTAGACACTTGAGTTTGAAAAATGCTTGGGAGCTCTTTGATCACAATGGAAGACTAAAAAATTTTATTTTTTTCTTCTTCTTCCTTGGGTGATCTACGAAAATGGGATGGAGTAGGATGAGAGAGATGATGATGTGAGCTCTAGCTTGAAGACTAAGAAATCAAGTGCAATTGCACCATACCTCATTAATGCTAGCATTAAATGATCAATCTTAGTCTAGATTTGCTTGCCACTTGTCAACACCCTATGGAGTCCTTAAGAAGATCACAAATTTAATTGGCCAGTTTATGGTTAAATCAGATGAAGGCTCGGAGGATTATAACTTAATTCGGGAAAATTCTAATACCAAAATTATCCTAAAAATAATCCCGTCGCAAATCACCAAATTTGGGAATTTTTCGGTCTCTCGCGAATTATAGGTACAGAGTCCGTAACAATTCATCCCTTACAGTCCATTTAAAATTTTCTTGAACTAACTAGAAGTTCAGGCTTAATCGTATGATATTTAATAATCCCAATTCTAGAAAATTCGAACTGAATCTATATCCTTAAAATTTTCTCGGTTCGTGACCGGTGCGTAGTTCGCAGCCTATCGATAACTAATCCTTAAAAAAAATTATTTCGAGCATCAAACCGTCTTCTCTTAAATGTCATAACTTAAAGACCTATTTTCCGAACCTCAAACTTATCGGAAAATACGAGGGGTTACAGTCTACCCTCCTTAAAAAGAGTTTCGTCCCCGAAACTTTCTTCTTATAATCCATGGTTTCAAAAGACCACTACTATTCCCCAAAGATTCAAACTTAAAGTTCAAACCTAGATCTCAACCTTGAGCTCTGATACCAATTTGTAACACCCCAATTTTCACATCTGGGATTTATTACAAAATCCTAATATTACAATACATTGCGGAAGCGTCTAACCAGCAGAAAACTCGGTGTTACCGCCACGCTCAGGTATCTCTCCTATACCCAAACGTTAAGGCTAAACTTACAACATCGACATCCACTCCCATCTTGTTTAGAGCTCATCGGGCTACTAGAGTCCACACTAATCTGCATCTAATAAAGGACACAATGAAGTGTAGTTAGCACGACGGCTAAGTAAGAAAATCCATTTGTCACTTAAAAGTAGACAAAGGTTTGAAAACATTTTTAGTTTAGAAGTTTAAAAAAAATCATTTTCATGTCCTTTCAGACAAGTTTGCAAAACTTTCATTTCCAAGAATTTCATCATTTGCAAATAGAACCGCAGCTCTAATGCTCATAATAATCTGAACCGCAGCCCAGAGTAACAATAATTTTCATAGTCAAAAATTCACTTAGTTTCCCCTGAGTAAGCACGAGGCTTTTTTTTTTTCATAACTCCATCTCTTCTCAGCGAATAGACTTCGCTCTGTAGTATGAATTGATCATACAAACCTCGGGCCATGGCATTTCCAGCCTTCCCGTAGGTCTCCTTATCCCAACCTAGGGCCATGGCACTCCAGCCCTCCCGTAGGTCCACCCTTATTCCAACCCCGGGCCGTGGCATTTAAGCCTTCCCGTAGGTCCCCACCTTATTCCAGAAACTAAGGGTTTGAAAACATTTTCCTTCCTTCAGTTTTTCTTTCTTAAATCATTTCTTTTGGACATATTTCACAAATGAGTCCAATATTTGATATCGGCTACCTCTTTAGCCCCTGAAGGATTTTCAAACATCATTTTCTCAAACAATAAGGTTTTGACAACCTTTATATCAAAATAGCATACGTTTTTCAACGTAAGTTTTCATAAACATTTTTGGATACACTTCATATGTCCATCTCACACTTAAAATCAACCAACATCCTTAACTATCGTCCTCAACAACTTCCACTATGATCAACACCATTAGATCATAACTTGAGGATATCGTACATCCAAATATATATAAATTCTAATAGGTAAGGTCATTGCCTAACCATAACCCAAAAATCATGAGATTATCATTTAATCTCTATCATTAATCCATGTCCTTAGCATCACCTGATCACCATTAACTCACTAACTACCTCACAATTATCACTAACACATCCATAATCATACTAAGCATAATTCAGAAAATTTCAGCTTGGCGCAGTCCGAAAGATTGAGCCGGTAAAAATAGTTCCCGAACTCTTTTTCACTTGAAATTTTTATGGTAGAACCCCAACTTATAGTACTTGATGTCCGTCAAAAGTTTTGGTCACTTTGATCCACGAATAAACACAGAAAATTCCCTTTTTGCCCTTGGTCCGAAATATTTTTCTCTCCGTCCAGTTTTGGGAAAAATTCCGAAAACTATACTTATACTACTCCGATCATTATGAAATTTTATATGTAGGTTCTACACTTGTTGAACTACATATCTACAAAAAATGGAGTCAAAATACCTTACCAATTTTTCCCAGTAAATCATGGAAGTTGCTGCCAGAATCTACCCTGATTTCCTTTCACTATTTTCACAAGTATAAGCCTATATGGACATAAATACAACATATACAAGCATATCCAAGCTATGAACATGTATACAAAAATATCCCCAAAGCTCCAAAAACACCATATTTCAACCAAAATCAATTATCCAAATTCAAGTGACTAATTCCAACTTAAGGGAATTCCTTACCTCAATAGAAGATTTCTAAAACCGTAGAAGCGTTAGATCTTTCCTTGAATCCAAAGTCCCTAAAACATCACCATAATAACAATATTTTTCATGCACTAATATTAACACTTAAGTTCTAAGAAGGTTTCAACCAAACAAAGTCTAAAATCTTACCTACACTTAGACACTTGAGTTTGAAAAATGCTTGGGAGCTCTTTGATCACAATGGAAGACTAAAAAATTTTATTTTTTTCTTCTTCTTCCTTGGGTGATCTACGAAAATGGGATGGAGTAGGATGAGAGAGATGATGATGTGAGCTCTAGCTTGAAGACTAAGAAATCAAGTGCAATTGCACCATACCTCATTAATGCTAGCATTAAATGATCAATCTTAGTCTAGATTTGCTTGCCACTTGTCAACACCCTATGGAGTCCTTAAGAAGATCACAAATTTAATTGGCCAGTTTATGGTTAAATCAGATGAAGGCTCGGAGGATTATAACTTAATTCGGGAAAATTCTAATACCAAAATTATCCTAAAAATAATCCCGTCGCAAATCACCAAATTTGGGAATTTTTCGGTCTCTCGCGAATTATAGGTACAGAGTCCGTAACAATTCATCCCTTACAGTCCATTTAAAATTTTCTTGAACTAACTAGAAATTCAGGCTTAATCGCATGATATTTAATAATCCCAATTCTAGAAAATTCGAACTGAATCTATATCCTTAAAATTTTCTCGGTTCGTGACCGGTGCGTAGTTCGCAGCCTATCGATAACTAATCCTTAAAAAAAATTATTTCGAGCATCAAACCGTCTTCTCTTAAATGTCATAACTTAAAGACCTATTTTCCGAACCTCAAACTTATCGGAAAATACGAGGGGTTACAGTCTACCCTCCTTAAAAAGAGTTTCGTCCCCGAAACTTTCTTCTTATAATCCATGGTTTCAAAAGACCACTACTATTCCCCAAAGATTCAAACTTAAAGTTCAAACCTAGATCTCAACCTTGAGCTCTGATACCAATTTGTAACACCCCAATTTTCACATCTGGGATTTATTACAAAATCCTAATATTACAATACGTTGCGGAAGCGTCTAACCAGCAGAAAACTCGGTGTTACCGCCACGCTCAGGTATCTCTCCTATACCCAAACGTTAAGGCTAAACTTACAACATCGACATCCACTCCCATCTTGTTTAGAGCTCATCGGGCTACTAGAGTCCACACTAATCTGCATCTAATAAAGGACACAATGAAGTGTAGTTAGCACGACGGCTAAGTAAGAAAATCCATTTGTCACTTAAAAGTAGACAAAGGTTTGAAAACATTTTTAGTTTAGAAGTTTAAAAAAAATCATTTTCATGTCCTTTCAGACAAGTTTGCAAAACTTTCATTTCCAAGAATTTCATCATTTGCAAATAGAACCGCAGCTCTAATGCTCATAATAATCTGAACCGCAGCCCAGAGTAACAATAATTTTCATAGTCAAAAATTCACTTAGTTTCCCCTGAGTAAGCACGAGGCTTTTTTTTTTTCATAACTCCATCTCTTCTCAGCGAATAGACTTCGCTCTGTAGTATGAATTGATCATACAAACCTCGGGCCATGGCATTTCCAGCCTTCCCGTAGGTCTCCTTATCCCAACCTAGGGCCATGGCACTCCAGCCCTCCCGTAGGTCCACCCTTATTCCAACCCCGGGCCGTGGCATTTAAGCCTTCCCGTAGGTCCCCACCTTATTCCAGAAACTAAGGGTTTGAAAACATTTTCCTTCCTTCAGTTTTTCTTTCTTAAATCATTTCTTTTGGACATATTTCACAAATGAGTCCAATATTTGATATCGGCTACCTCTTTAGCCCCTGAAGGATTTTCAAACATCATTTTCTCAAACAATAAGGTTTTGACAACCTTTATATCAAAATAGCATACGTTTTTCAACGTAAGTTTTCATAAACATTTTTGGATACACTTCATATGTCCATCTCACACTTAAAATCAACCAACATCCTTAACTATCGTCCTCAACAACTTCCACTATGATCAACACCATTAGATCATAACTTGAGGATATCGTACATCCAAATATATATAAATTCTAATAGGTAAGGTCATTGCCTAACCATAACCCAAAAATCATGAGATTATCATTTAATCTCTATCATTAATCCATGTCCTTAGCATCACCTGATCACCATTAACTCACTAACTACCTCACAATTATCACTAACACATCCATAATCATACTAAGCATAATTCAGAAAATTTCAGCTTGGCGCAGTCCGAAAGATTGAGCCGGTAAAAATAGTTCCCGAACTCTTTTTCACTTGAAATTTTTATGGTAGAACCCCAACTTATAGTACTTGATGTCCGTCAAAAGTTTTGGTCACTTTGATCCACGAATAAACACAGAAAATTCCCTTTTTGCCCTTGGTCCGAAATATTTTTCTCTCCGTCCAGTTTTGGGAAAAATTCCGAAAACTATACTTATACTACTCCGATCATTATGAAATTTTATATGTAGGTTCTACACTTGTTGAACTACATATCTACAAAAAATGGAGTCAAAATACCTTACCAAGTTTTCCCAGAAATTCACGGAAGTCACTGACAGAGACTAGCTTGATTTTACTTCAATATTTTCACAAGTATAAGCCCATATGGACATAAATACAACATATACAAGCATACCCAAGCTATGAACATGTATACAAAAATATCCCCAAAGCTCCAAAAACACCATATTTCAACCAAAATCAATTATCCAAATTCAAGTGACTAATTCCAACTTAAGGGAATTCCTTACCTCAATAGAAGATTTCTAAAACCGTAGAAGCGTTAGATCTTTCCTTGAATCCAAAGTCCCTAAAACATCATCATAATAACAATATTTTTCATGCACTTATATTAACACTTAAGTTAAAGCTTAAGTCTTAGAAGGAATCGAACCGAACAAAACCGAAGTTCTTACCTATAGTAGAGCTCTTGGAGTTGAAGAAATGCCTAAGTGTTCTTGGATCACAATGGAAGACTAAGCTAAAATAATTTTCTTCTTCTTCCTAGTGTGTTACACGAAAATGAAATGGAGAGTAGGAGAGAGATGAGATGATCTTGTTTGATATTGTTCTTGAAGACCAAGCAATCAAGTACAAAGCCTCCATACCTCATTAATGTTACATTAAATGGCCAAATCTTAGTCTAGGATTGGATTTGCCACATGTCAACACCCTATGGAGTCCTTAAGAAGATCACAAATTTAATTGGCCAGTTTATGGTTAAATCAGATGAAGGCTCGGAGGATTATAACTTAATTCGGGAAAATTCTAATACCAAAATTATCCTAAAAATAATCCCGTCGCAAATCACCAAATTTGGGAATTTTTCGGTCTCTCGCGAATTATAGGTACAGAGTCCGTAATAATTCATCCCTTACAGTCCATTTAAAATTTTCTTGAACTAACTAGAAATTCAGGCTTGATCGTATGATATTTAATAATCCCAATTCTAGAAAATTCGAACTGAATCTATATCCTTAAAATTTTCTCGGTTCGTGACCGGTGCGTAGTTCGCAGCCTATCGATAACTAATCCTTAAAAAAAATTATTTCGAGCATCAAACCGTCTTCTCTTAAATGTCATAACTTAAAGACCTATTTTCCGAACCTCAAACTTATCGGAAAATACGAGGGGTTACAACCAATGTAAAAAAAAAAAAAAAAAAAAGTAAATTACTTGCACTATTAAGTGTAAATAGTTGCACTTTTAAGTGATTTTACTTGCACACTTGCATCTATTACTTGCACTTTTAACATATGTTACTTGCATACAAAGTTTGCATTATTAAATTAGTATTTTAGAATTCATCAAAGTACCATTCGGTATCTTGTCGTATATCAATACATATTATCAAATTTTCTATAAAAGTAAATATTTCAAGAATCCATAAATATGACCTGTGGCAGAGATGTTTGATTAACTTGTGCAATAGCAATTTTCAAGGGAAACACCCTCACTGGATAGTATCCAAACATAGTTTTTGCAACACAGAACCCTATTAATTTTACCAGTTTGGCGTGATCCATGCGTCCTCTCGTTGCCACTTCTAACGTAAACGAATTCTTGATTAATTAACCAAAGTTCATGTTAATATATATACATATATAATATATATATATATAATATATATATATATATATATATATATAATATACTCTTAACTATCCATAGTATATGTTCAACAATTATGTCAATTCTGATTATAATGGGGTTCGAACCTAAAACTTTCTTTATGAAATCAATGAGTAAATTAAAATAATAAAAAATTAATGGAATATTTCGTTACTAAAATTTACACTAACAGAATGCATAGATATTTCTAAAAAGTAAATGATATAATAAAGGGTAAAGTAGAAAAAATAATAATAAGTATTAAAATCAAATAATATGAATCATTCATTTCAACTAACATTACATACATTTTTAATTCTTGTTAGAGGCCTAACTTTATTGACTATTATTAAGTTTCAACTAACAATTACATCAACATTTTTTAATTCTTGTTAGAGACCTAACTTTATTGACTATTATTAAGTTGTAGAAATATATCAGTAGAAATATCAAGCGCATGTTTAATACATTTAACAAATTTATTACGCTAATGACCTTGTGGTCTAGTGGACAATATGTAGGTTCTACACTTGTTGAACTACATATCTACAAAAAATGAGTCAAAATACCTTACCAATTTTCCCAGAAATTCCACGGAAGTCACTGACAGAGACTAGCTTGATTTTACTTCAATATTTTCACAAGTATAAGCCCATATGGACATAAATACAACATATACAGAGCATACCCAAGCTATGAACATGTATACAAAAATATCCCCAAAGCTCCAAAAAACCATATTCAACCAAAATCAATTATCCAAATTCAAGTGACTAATTCCAACTTAAGGGAATTCCTTACCTCAATAGAAGATTTCTAAAACCGTAGAAGCGTTAGATCTTTCCTTGAATCCAAAGTCCCTAAAACATCATCATAATAACAATATTTTTCATGCACTTATATTAACACTTAAGTTAAAGCTTAAGTCTTAGAAGGAATCGAACCGAACAAAACCGAAGTTCTTACCTATAGTAGAGCTCTTGGAGTTGAAGAAATGCCTAAGTGTTCTTGGATCACAATGGAAGACTAAGCTAAAATAATTTTCTTCTTCTTCCTAGTGTGTTACACGAAAATGAAATGGAGAGTAGGAGAGAGATGAGATGATCTTGTTTGATATTGTTCTTGAAGACCAAGCAATCAAGTACAAAGCCTCCATACCTCATTAATGTTACATTAAATGGCCAAATCTTAGTCTAGGATTGGATTTGCCACATGTCAAACACCCTATGGAGTCCTTATGAAGATCACAAATTAATTGGCCAGTTTATGGTTAAATCAGATGAAGGCTCGGAGGATTATAACTTAATTCGGAAAATTCTAATACCAAAATTATCTAAATAATCCCGTCGCAAATCACCAAATTTGGGAATTTTTCGGTCTCTCGCGAATTATAGGTACAGAGTCCGTAAAAATTCATCCCTTACAGTCCATTTAAAATTTTCTTGAACTAACTAGAAATTCAGGCTTGATCGTATGATATTTAATAATCCCAATTCTAGAAAATTCGAACTGAATCTATATCCTTAAAATTTCTCGGTTCGTGACCGGTGCGTAGTTCGCAGCCTATCGATAACTAATCCTTAAAAAAATTATTTCGAGCATCAAACCGTCTTCTCTTAAATGTCATAACTTAAAGACCTATTTTCCGAACCTCAAACTTATCGGAAAATACGAGGGGTTACAACCAATGTAAAAAAAAAAAAAAAAAAAAGTAAATTACTTGCACTATTAAGTGTAAATAGTGCACTTTTAAGTGATTTTACTTGCACACTTGCATCTATTACTTGCACTTTTAACATATGTTACTTGCATACAAAGTTTGCATTATTAAATTAGTATTTTAGAATTCATCAAAGTACCATTCGGTATCTTGTCGTATATCAATACATATTATCAAATTTTCTATAAAAGTAAATATTTCAAGAATCCATAAATATGACCTGTGGCAGAGATGTTTGATTAACTTGTGCAATAGCAATTTTCAAGGGAAACACCCTCACTGGATAGTATCCAAACATAGTTTTTGCAACACAGAACCCTATTAATTTTACCAGTTTGGCGTGATCCATGCGTCCTCTCGTTGCCACTTCTAACGTAAACGAATTCTTGATTAATTAACCAAAGTTCATGTTAATATATATACATATATATATATATATATATATATATATATATATATATATATATATATATATAATATACTCTAACATATCCATAGTATATGTTCAACAATTATGTCAATTCTGATTATAATGGGGTTCGAACCTAAAACTTTCTTTATGAAAATCAATGAGTAAATTAAAATAATAAATAATTAATGGAATATTTCGTTACTAAAATTTACACTAACAGAATGCATAGATATTTCTAAAAAAGTAAATGATATAATAAAGGGTAAAGTAGAAAAAATAATAATAAAGTATTAAAATCAAAATAATATGAATCATTCATTTCAACTAACAATTACATCAACATTTTTTAATTCTTGTTAGAGGCCTAACTTTATTGACTATTATTAAGTTTTCAACTAACAATTACATCAACATTTTTTAATTCTTGTTAGAGACCTAACTTTATTGACTATTATTAAGTTTGTAGAAATATATCAGTAGAAATATCAAGCGCATGTTTAATACATTTAACAATATTTATTACGCTAATGACCTTGTGGTCTAGTGACACCCGGTGTCCTGGTTAATACTTCCACATGGATGATGGGAGTGGGTTCGAGCCTCAGTGGAGGCAACTGTTGACTTTTTGTGCTTCAGTATTTTGAAAAAGTAGTTATGAACAAAGTAAAGTATTTTCTACACTCGATGCTCTCATTCACAAATCAAGATGAATAAAATTAAAAATATATCACTTAATCGTTGTAATAAGTATATTTTTGTAAAAGATGACAATTTTTTCTAAAAACTATTAAACTCTTTTGTTGTACGAAATATTTGTTTATCGCGCCAATTTTTTTATAATGCATTTTTATCTAGTTAATTTATAATCTGTCAACTAAGTCACGATAATTAATAAATACAAAAAAAAAAATACTTTTTCCCATACAAATTCAATTATCCAAAGCAGGAAAAAATAATTAGAGAGCGAAAATAAATTTTTTTTTTCCCGGAAATAAATTCAAAGCTGCTAAAAACGGCATTTAACAAGTTGCATGCTTATCTGTGCCGTAATAAAATTGCGTAATTTTTTCTTTTTTTGCTGCTAAAGAGTAAAAGGCGGCCAAGTTTCCCGTGAGGGCTTTTAATTTGATGTTCACCGCACCAAATTCCCAATTATAGCCATAACTCTTGATGGGGCCCAACCCCAAATCCGAATCCTGCAATACCCATCCCCACTTTTAAAGGATCTTAAAATGTTGTGTCCTCTCATCCAACCTCCACTTGTCAATTGCTTTTCCTTACCCCTTACTCGGTAGTTAAAATTTTGGTGTCGTTTTTTATGAGCTTGTGTAAGTGTGATTAAGAAAGAAAAAATAAGTTGGGAAAAAGACAAAAGAAAAAAACAAAACAAAACAAAAACTAAAAAAAAATAAATAAAAAGAAATGAATTACGCGCCCGCCTGGGCGCGAGGCGTGAGACGCAGTTTTCTTTCTCACCGCGGGGCCCACCATGGTCTGCCAAAATCTCAAGTTTGCCCAAAAAACTACCACTTCACATTTGTTAAAATCACAAGCTCTAATTTCTAAGTTTGAAAAACTCAACAAAAGTTGCTAATGGGGAAGGCATTAGAATGACCATTTCAATACGTCCCGCAGATATCCACCCGAATCCAGGTTGGATTCGAGTTTTATGTACAAAATCCACCTATAACCTCATCCGGCCCATTATATATATATATAGAGTTAATTATAACGGTTTCTAGAACTTTTACTAACTTTTTACGAAGTATTATTTTTAGTTCTAAACTAATATGTTTATTTTTTAAAAAAAAATTAACAATTTAGTTATTATATTTAATTATTTCTATTATTATGTTTTAATATAACTAGTGATTTTATTATTATTTTATTATGTGTAGTAATTTAAATATTATTTCAATTTTTTTAATATATAACAAGTTGTTTGGTATGCATAGTGGGCACCCGCACCCAGGGGGGCAAGAGTGAGTTTTGAAAATGTCCACCCGATGCGGATTGAGGTAGGGGTGGGTGGAGAAAATATAAGGTGGATCAAGTGATGAATGTAGCCATCCCCGACCCATTGACATCCCTACTTTTCCTTTTCCTTTACGCAATATAATATGCCAATATCCTCCTATGACCTTCCGTTTGGAAGGGCCACAAAGCCCACGACGATGCCATCAAATCACAAGGTCCTTGCATATTGTCTATTTATCTATTGCAAAAAAATAGTGATCCTCCTGCACCAGCTTCCGAACTAATCCCGGTTTAAATCTTTCATTGTTTTACCTGTAAAATATTTGGTTGTTTTGCTGGTTGCTTCATTTGGACTGGCCACTGGGGGTTTGAAAGGATTAGTTGGTATACACTGGGTGAAAACTCTTTTTGCAGGAACCTTACAAGGATATACACACCAAGCTGGATGGAAGTAGTGCTATATAGAAGTTGAGAAATGATTAAATTTGCTTCCTAGAATCAGTATTTTACCATTGGATTTACACTTTTTGACATGAATAAAGGCTTCTAGATATACTGTCATTATACCAAAATTTATATTACTCCATGGACAGTCACTACACAAGCTCAAAAAGTTGTATCAGAGTTATTTCTGTGTGGAAACAGGATGTGTATGAATTACTCGAGACGAAATAAAATTGCCCGAACCTTCCTATTCATCTGTCAGCGGATGGGGCTCCATTGGTGTAGGGCTGACGTTTCCAATTCGGGTTATTTGCAGATCATCCAACGCCTTCTGCACTTCCATGCTCATTGTAGTATCCATGCTTCCAGTTGGCTGTTTCTTGTGGGCTTTCTGCAAATGAAGATTAAGTGAACTGCTGCTTAAGCCAGCATTGTTTCCACATATGGAGCATACCTTCATTGTTGGTTTCCGCTGTTGCCATTCAATGGAGAGCACACCATGTAACTTCTTATCGAGGTCCATAAGAACCCTCGCAAAACCATCATTAGGTAGGGCTCTCCGGTGCACCAGCTTCAGTGTATTCCATGCTTGCAATAAAGTGAAGTTCCTGCACCACCAATCTTTAGTAAAGATTCTCGCAAAACCATCATTAGGTTTTAGCTATGATGGTCGTTTGATATAATGACAGTTCATGAAAGCGTTTCAAACAAGATTCATTCAATCATCTTACCCCATCATTGAGGCATGAAAACATGCAAAGTTTAAGGTGATCCAGTCAGGGGTATGTTTCATTTTACTCAAAAACCAAAATTGTCCCATTAAACTATACACTAAATATATCTTGCAAAATAATTGACTGCAAACCTTTTGTGCACCAAGCTTTATGTAGATCAACTATTTATAATGATTTAGGAAACTAAACTATAGGAAATGTGAGCATTACTGGTAGATAACTCGGAAATGTTCTTCTAATTTGTTATCTGCACTGAATGTAGCCTTTTCTTACGTATATAGAGAACAGAACTAGTTTGATTGCATTAAACATTCAGGACTTACTTTCTGAGCATTAGGTATGCAAGAACTAGTGTTGCACTCCTGCTTTTCCCTTCAAAGCAATGAACCAGAATCTTGCCATTAATTTTTTCAACATGATCAATGAAATCATGTGCTTCCTCAAAGATATCAGTAATGTTTGAGTCCTCATTATCACAAATCTGTTTGCAGAATACCAAATAATCGTCACAAAATGCTATTAAAAGAATGAAGCATTTGGTGAGTTTGGACCCAAAAGAATGAATCCTTATGCTTGCACAGAAAGATTTGAGAACTTACAGAAAAGTTTTGGTACACAAATAAGCCAGGAAACTGAGAGTCTGACTGTCCAATTTCATTGGCACATAGGCATAAAATGTGTGTAATTCCAAAATGTTGCAAAGTGTATACAGATCTTGCAGCTAGTGCCCCACCGATGAACATGGTGTCTGTAACTTTTGACGGTTTTTCAGTATTTGCAGCATCAGATATCAATGATATCCTTTCAAGAATGTGTTCAAGCCTGACCTGTAAGATGTGAAGAGTTTTAAGTAAAAATGAGTTTTGACAGAATCAACAGTTTGAATGTTAGAGAGTAGAGACAAATTTTATTTTCCAAAAACCAAGTGTAAAAATGCCAAAAACTGCTATAGACAAGAATGCAACCTTCAACTCATACGCATCAACCACGTAATTATTATCACTGCCTCCAAAGAAGCCTGACTTGAAACCATTTTCCTGGCACAACTTCACTACATCATTTTTCAGCATCTCATTCCATTGTTCTAGATCTTTGTTTAATTCTGCATCTCCCTGAGAAAGGATATTGGGTTTTGAAAAGTTAAATACCAATGGCCAAAATCAATTCCAAACAGTTAGCATCAGGCCAATAAGAAAACATGACAAATTTTGGGGTAGTACATGAACTCCTTCAATGAAAATGCTTTCCCCTCTATGTCACTCTAAAAGCTTGTAAGGTTACCACCATTTTACACCAACAAATGCAAAATGATTATATGCACTTAAATGAAAATATTTAAAACATGAAAATATCACAGACCTTAGCAAATTTGTACAAGTCACGGAGTTTTGATGCCAAACGTACACTTTGCAGGGAGTCTCCACTGCCCTTACTAAGTTTTCCCATCCAACTATCCCGTGAAAGCGGAGAACCACTATCCAAGCTCTCTTTACATACTGAAGACAATGACCTAAATGCTGCTCTCTGTAAGTCTGAATCATTTGAATCCAAGTTGTTGTCACAGATCATCCTTTCCTTGCTTGGAGAAGGAGGAAAATTACCAGAGATTCCACTAGCACATGATGTTGACTCCATCCATTCTTCTTTGTCAGCATCGCCAGAGGAAGACCTATCAACAATGTTAAGAAGCAGACGCAAAAGGCTTTCTAATTTCTGATGAAGGGTGAGAAGAAATATGTGAAATCCCTGTAAATCACGCAGAGATGCACGGAATCCACTTCGAAATTTTTGAGTAATAGATTCCACTTTAGCCAAATGTGAATCATTTATCATTTCTGAATCATCTGATGAGGATCCTAATTTTCCTCCAGTTATCTCGTTTAACAGATTAGAAGCATACACAGAACTGTTGGTAAGGAGCTCAACCAACTTAGGATAATTTTCTTGGTCATTTACACGTTTTCCAACAGGTGGTCTGCGTGGAACCCCTGAGTCTATGGCTACAATATGAAAATCGGGAGATATTCGCTCATTTAAGGTTAGGCTTTTAACACTAAAACTGCTGGATTTTGAAGATTCTGTGGCATCTGAGAGATTAGGAAACTGTATTACTAATGCTGGATTAGGAGAGGGAAACCGAGAATCAACAGAAGTAGATCTTCTCCCTTTCTGCAATGCTTGAATAACTTTTGGTCTACAACTCTTTATTGCAGGATTGAAATCCACCTCCACTCCATCCATATTTGTAGTAGGCACCTTATCAGATAACAGCAAATTTGCTGAGTTTCCACGCCATCTGAGCTGTTGACATGGAAGGCGATCTTCATTCCTTATGACAAGGTCCAAAACCATGACCCTGCCAAGGGCTGCTGCTGTTTTCTCTGCAGCTTCCTGTGAATCAAATGCATTTGAACTCTCCAACAGAGGGGATCCATGTATGTAACTGCAAAAGGTAGTTAGTAAAATTCAGAGGAATAACTAATTTACTTTATTATAGCATCACGTTAACATGCTTCATCATATATGTAATTGACAAAACGAGAGAGCTTTAGTGCAGACAAACAAATGGTTGAAAGCTACTTAATGAACAAAGCCCCAATAAAAGTAAATATTGCCTGAATTAGAGATTATACTTAATTAACAGAATTTTGCTTTCTCATAATTTTTCCTATGCCATAGATAAAGCCTCTCAATGGGTCCCTTACCATGTAGTGGCAAAGAGAGAGAGAGAGAGACAGAGAGACAGAGAGAAGGGAAAAAAAAAACCCTCCAGCTAGACCCAAGTATAATGTCCTTTAAGAACAAGGATTGAGACATGTAAACAACACCTTCTCTTTTTCCAGTTTAATTTTGTTAATTAGTGCCTAAGTATCTCCAATGTTAAATGCTAAGATTCATTATAGCTACATAAAGACTCTTTCAGAATAAAATCAAATTTCTACGCACTTCATCAGTAAAACACAGCGACTTAGGTCAAGTGCTTCTAAAAGTTCTGAGCATGTCATTTCACTGATTTCATCCCCTTCTAAAATTGCAGCATCTTTTACTTTGTCTGCGGCTTCTTTTATCTGCAGCCACTCAGGACTAGAATTGTGAATAACTCTGCCCTGCTAGATTTGGAAAAAGTCAAACCTCTGATTTTAATAATATAGGAAGGTAATTGATGAAGCAAGAGGTACAACTTGTGGAGTTCGAACACCTAGCCACTTTGCAAATTCATAGCCAAGACGTTCTGATTGGGTGGCCATCCTTTTTGATGGTATCTTTATAACAGCTGCAGCTTCCTTGGGGGAAGATCCATCATTTCGAGGCTGGTTGAATAGTGCAAAAAAAACTACACCTCCAGAGTTGACAGTGACCTGCGCGCTCACATGGAATGATGAAACAATAATTAAAGTGATATAGATGCAGGGGGAGCCATTATTTTCCTCCTCCCCACATTTGTACTATCAAGTTCTACCCATGGAAAAGGGGGGAAAGGATACAGTACAAAGTTCTCAATTTATTTCCTCTTTGTCCCATTAGTGTACTCTGTGTTACTTTGGCAGGAAAAGAACAACTAAAAATTGCAAGGTGACAAGATTACTAAAAAATGGGGGGAAAAAACTAGATTAAAAAGAAGTTATGTCTACTTGTTTACACTCCATGTGAAGAAGTAAAATCTTACAGCCAACAAATGGGAAGGTCAAGGCTTAACTACCTCCAATGCTTTATTCATTTCTTCCTCAGACTGCTCAGTACTACTAGTTTGCTCTATGTGGTGGAGAGAAGAAAGCATGTTCCATGAAAAGGAACTTGACTCAATGTCCAACATGGCAGCTTTACCTAGTCTTTCCCACAAACTCACTTCTGAAGCTTGCTCAGAATCATTTACATTTCTTGATTCTGCAATGGAACAAAGATACAATTATAATTCCAAGACAGATTTTAATCAATAGGAGGATGCAAGTCCAGATTTTCATTTTTCCTGAAGAAACAGAAAAATAGAATAAGGAAGAATTGAATCAAGCACTAAGCTTTGAATATACATTGCTAACAAATCAACCAAAATACAACTTGAATGAGACATAATTTTATGCTCAAGTGCTGCATTAAGCATCAACAGGACCTTAGTATTCTCAGGTCAGCTGCTTCAAGCAGGGACAAGAAAGGAAAATGTCTTTAATCTTATCCGTGTTTAAAAAGAGGTCATTTCAGTTTTCAAAAAAAAAAAAAAGAAAAAAAAAAGAGGTCATTTCAAGGGCTTGAGCCCATTACAGCATTACCCAATTGGTGAGCTGTTAACAACCATACAAATCCCAATCTTCCAGTAATAGGTAAATCATAAATAAATCTATGCACCAGGTACTTCCCTCAGTTTGTGAATAGAAGTACAGTTCGCCCACACATTTATTTAACAAGGTGACTGACGAATATTCTGCTTCAGATATAAAGCTATATGAAATGAAACCATTATCATTGAGCTCTTGTCTAAGTGAAAAGAAATCATACCACTATCAAAATCTTCTAAGTTCAAATAAGTAGCATTCATTTTTAGTCAATTTCATTTGTTTTTAGCTCGTGTAAGTCTTTTTTTTTCCTCTTAAATACAATCACCCCTGGCTTTCCTGTGAGTTCACTTAACAGTACAAGCCTTTTAAACCAGTAATATCATATCAGAAGACTATTGGACTAAACTTAGTCTCTTATTGGCAAATATTCAGAAAAATAAGGCAATCACTCCATAATAAACAGAATGACATTTAAGCCACATTGTAGTAAAAACAGCACAATCAAGCTAGAGAGCATAGTATCAACTGTATGAGGTCGATGAGGAACAATGATTGGTACTACACTTACGTACCAGCTCCAGCCATCGTGTAAACTGATATGCCTGCCCCACTGTAACATCTCCCAACATACATAGCGCCTGCATTACCCATAACAACCCACCATGTTAGTCCAATCACCTTTTTCAGAATGCCCAGTTCTCTTTTCCTTTTTTCCTGGAAATTAGGTACAAACATTGAGAAAACCCGACCCCAGAAGTGATGGTGAGGGGAAACAATGCCTTTGGATCGTCGGATCCCAGATCAAACTCCTTCTCTTCCTCTTCTTTCTGCATATACATAAACCCAATTTGACTTTTATAAATACACACACGCAATCATCATTTGCAGCACAAACAAAGTGAAAACAAAGAAACAAACGGGATCATATATGCATATATAAAATGAGTGTATGTATAGGTATGATTAAGGGAGGTTGAGGCAACGATTTGGAATGAGAAGGTTGTAGAACGAGCACAGAGAGAGAGAGAACCTCGAGGGAGTAAAGGCCCGGTTTTTCTTTAAGCCGATTGGTCATTTCTTTTTCTTTTGCTAGAAGAAAATTTGAATAATAGTTCAAAAATTGCAGATAGCGTGATCTCCACAAATGAAATTTTCAACCAAAAGACCTGATTTTCGCGCTAGTTTTTCTGGGCTGTTGAGACTTGTGTGAGAGAGATAGAGAGAGAAAATTTGAGCATCGAGCGGTTTCCATGGACTGAGTGAACTCGTACAAAAGGGAACTCAGTAATACAACTCGGTCGTGCGCGCTTCTTTTGGTGGTTAACAATTAACGGCAACTTTGTCCCTCGTAAGCTAATACTTATAGTTCATATAAATACGAGACCTCGCCTTTCCAACTGTGTCGTTGTAGTATAGTGGTGAGTATTCCCGCCTGTCACGCGGGTGACCCGGGTTCGATCCCCGGCAACGGCGATTTTTTTTTCCTTTGGCGTTTTCCCTCATTTAATCTGCCGCCACTATACTTTTGTGAAAGAACTATTCTACTTTTGCCTTTTCGGTGGTAATTTTATTTGTAACATTTTTCTATATAATGACATTTTTGTATTTAATTCATAACTATTAACTTAATTATATTAAATCTTCAATTATAACAGTAATGTTAAATGAAATTTTCCATTTTTTTCACATTCAAACCATTTTAGAATTAAGATGAAATTATAATTTAAATATTCATAGAAATTTTGCAGGTAAACAATGTATCAGGCTATGGTGACATAGAGCGGTCTAATTAATACAAGAAGAGTTAGAGCATTCATAGTAGAGGTTTTTTCACGGTTTTTGAGATAGAAAAATCAACATGAAGAAAAGAGATTGCAAGAAAGAGAAAATAGAGTTCACATGCAAAAACAAGTTTTTGGAACAGTACTGGCGCATTGGAAACATACGAAGATGTGCGCGTTTCGCGCATAGCAAGCGCCCGGTGGCGCATTAATAGGTAGTAGTTTTGTCCCTGTTAGATCCATTTTCTTCTTTTGCTTTTTATTTTTTTCCTCCATATTCTCTTTCCTGTGTATCTTTAAAAAACCGTGTAAAAACCTTAATTGTATCTTTTTTTATTTTTTATTTTTTATACACTCAATCAAAGTGAGTTTTGGAATTCATAGTTAATGTGATGGGTATGGTTTTTCTTTTCTTTTTTTTTTTTTTTTTTTTGGTGGAGCTATAAGGACTTGAAGAGCAATTTCAAATTTTGAAAAAGATGAGAGATTTAGAACATAAGAGGGTGGAATGGATTTTATAATACTTGGTTAATATTAAATTAGTTATGTAAANTTTTTTTTTTTTTTTTTTTTTTTTTTTTTTTGGTGGAGCTATAAGGACTTGAAGAGCAATTTCAAATTTTGAAAAAGATGAGAGATTTAGAACATAAGAGGGTGGAATGGATTTTATAATACTTGGTTAATATTAAATTAGTTATGTAAATAATTACTTACAATTCCAAACATAAAGATATCTCACGATGATGGAAGACAAATGCCATAAGAGTATATTTCTTAAAAAAAAAGATTGTGGATTTTTGTTTTCTTTTCAATCATATTGATGTACCACAAAATTCACTGATCAATTCACTCCTCATTGTTGTAATCAATTTCTTCAATTAATCTATTCCAGAAATAGGTGCATCATTCTCATTTTCTTCTCAAGTAGATGAAATTTATTCTTTCCAAAGAAAAAATCACACCCACAATTCTCTTGAAATTTTTTCGAAACATTTACTAATGGGTCATTCAAATATTTACACAAATAGAAAAAATATACATAATTACACCTTCCATCTTTGACATCCATAAAATTTCCTTCACGAATCTTGAGTTGTGCAAATTGGAACTTTCATCCTATAACGACAATTTCACACACTTGATCAAAACATTTCACATCAGGAAGACAACTTCAGACGTCAATGAGGGAGAGCATATAGATTGATGTTTTGAGAAGACAAAAAAGATGAAGAAAGTCTTGAATTGAATGTGAATGTTCTTTTGTAGGGTTTGATTGGTTTTAAAGTCATTTTTAATTAAATTTAATGTCAACTTTGTGGAATGGCTACGTAGAAGAAACCTTATAAGAATGTTAAGTGAAGAAATTTTGGTACTAATGTGTTATGTTACATTAACTTAGATATTATTTTAGTCAAAGGTGTTAATTGAATATTCGTAAGTAGTGAATGAGTTTATTTGACCCTATCTCAAATTTATAATAATAATTCACATTTTAATTATTTATTATTTATTAAAGCATGAGTAAGATAACTTATAACACAAATAGTTATAGTTATGAAACAAAAATTCAATTCACTGAACGCATAATTGTGTACTTATTGGTCCATAATTGTGTACTTGAAGGCACATAAATATGCAATTGAAGGACAAATTTATGCACTCGAAGGCATGAAAATATGCAATTTAAGCAATTATGGTATCAAAAAGGGAGAGTTATTAAACTTAAGTGTTATTGAATCAATTATCCTTACAAATTGTTTGTAAATATCATAAATTTCATTAAAATTTAGTTATAAACTATTGCAAAAAGAAGACAAAACATATAATAAACGTTGACCCATAATTGTGCACTTGAAGGCACAAAAATGTGCACTTGAAGACACAAAAAAATGCACTCGAAGACCAAAATTGTGCACTCAAAATAACAAAGATGCACTCAAAGGGAGAAACTATGGGTGCGTTTGGTTCGCACCTGGGAATCGAAATCGGAATGGGTATCAAATACTTGGTAAGGGTAATGGGTTTTGGTGAAAGTATTTAGCATGTTTGGTAATTGGGTGGAATGGGAATGATTATTAATAGTTGGGGAAGAAATAAGGAAGTGAAATGAAACCCTTATTTAATAAGAGTATGAGTTTTCTCATTAATGGCGTATTCCAAACCCATAGTAGCATTCTCAAAACCTATCAACCAAACACTAGCAATCACTTTCATACACATTCCCTATATCTAAACTCCCCAACCAAACACACCCTATGTATTGAGACAAAACATATACACTCAAAGAATGTAAAATATGCACTTGAAGAAGGAAAATGTGCACTCGAAGAAGCAAAATGTGCACTAGAAGACAAATAACATCTAAACTTAACTACACAAAATTACAATAATGTCACCACGTGTTTTTTAATTCTTCATTATTTTGGACTGTTGATTTGGACAAGATCTATGACTGAGATTTACCCTATTTTTACCTAAGTCTTCCTTCGCATTTGGAGGATGATATATATATATATATATCGAATTTGTGATAAACTCGAAAATTATATTGTGAATCATTGTAAACTTTGTATTGTATACCTTGATCTAAAACAACGTCATTTTGCTTGAATTAGAGTAACTTTTTTTTTTCCTCCTTTCATTTGCTCAACATTTACCTTTGTAGTATATACATAATTTGTTAACATAGGTGCACAAACTTATATATGCAAGTATATAGTCGGTTGACTATAAAAATATTATGTTAAGTATTTCTAACATTGTTCGAAATTTATAATATATAAATTGTAGGTAAATAAACTTAAAACTAAATATTCATAAATTTAATGTTTGACATATTATGTTTATGGTTTAGTTTTAAGATTATTTAGTTGAAAAATAACATTTTTTATTATTATTTTGGATGTATGGTATTGATTTTATAAACATGTAACTAACATATTATGTATCTATAATATCTATATATAGTAGCATTTTCAAAACCTATCAACCTATTGAAGCACAAGACATCTAATAATGTATTTCAAAACACTTAATGATGCATTTATGCATATACTTAATAATAATAATAAGTGACTGCACAATCACACGAAGAACACTATTCGTACGGGAGCTTGAGCTAGTAATGAATCTCTTCACGCAGATAAGTGTTTGCGCACCAAGCAAAAAGGGGGTCAAAGTCAAAATGCAAATAGAATGGGATTGTTTGGGCACCAAGTAAAAATGAAAGCAAATCCACATATAAAGTGTACACTAATATAATAAAATAAAATGGGTCACCGCCAATAGACGTAGCAGGTTTCCTCAAACGGTCAAATAGGATCTTGTATGCGTCTCAACCCTATAAATTTCCTTCCCCAAATCATTTCTTCTTCCCCTCTCCGATTAAATCCACTCTCAGAGAGGTGTAAAACCGAGATCCCTAATACCTAATCTAGCCAGAGAGGCAGAGACTCCGTTCTCGTCGCCGGAGACCAGACACCGGATCTAACACCGGAGATACTTGCTCGTTGCTTCTCGTTGGAGACCAGAGACCTGCTCGTCGCCGTTTCCAAGCCTCGCCTCCTCTCCCGTCGACGAAGGTACTCCTCCACTCCTCCTCCTCTAATTTCTGGCTTGATTTAGAAATTTTCTGCCGTGGAGGCTTGAACTTGATTTTTTATTTTTGATTCTTGATTTTTTATTGCTTGAGCCGTGAGTGTCGAATAAGACTGGAAAATTTTGATTGCTTAGTTTCTGATTTCTGCCTTGATTCCCTTGAAGCGAATTTGGCAATTGAATTTTTGATTTTATTATTTTTGTTGAAAGAAAGTATTTCTTATTTTTGAACATTGAAATTCCAGTGTTCGACACGGCCACACGGCTGTGTTGTGTCAAACATTGGAAATTCATTGCAGTTATTCAAATTTGCAGTGTATGTTCTCATTCCATAAGCTATCAAGTGGGGGCAGTGTATTCAAACTGCAGTTTGGATCAAACTTTATATTGTGGCGTTCTATATGGTTAAGAGGTCTTGCTGGATATATTATGCTGACAGTTATTTAATCGTGTTGTCGTCGTTAGGTCTTCATATAGGGTCAGCTCTAGTTGTCTTTTTTTTTTTTTTTTTTTTTTTTCCCTTAATGTCATGGTGGTGTTTATTTATGTTCTTTGCTAGTGCTTTTTACTGTAAACACTTTACCAATGCAATTTTGGTGATTTTGTTGAAGTTATTGACATTTTCGTGCAGCTAACTAGCTAAGTGTACTACATTCTGCATCTTCATAAATCTCACCTGAGAGCTATGCTTAGACTTTACTCTTTTAGGGTTTTAGGTTTGTTCAACTAAGAGTTTATTTAGTGAGAAAATGTAATTTTAGTCGTTAAGTTGTTCTGGTTTGGTGGTTTTAGTTTTTGACAATTACCAATTGTAAAATTTTTCTTCAATATAGCCAATTATGTTCTACTTTTGACTTCATAAAATTTTATAAAAAATCTATATACATAAAAGCTCTGTATGTTTTGAATAAAAAGTGACTTGGGAAATTTGCTATTTTGATAACTTATGTGATGTTTTGTAGTGTGTTTGGATTTGCTATTTTGTTATGTAATGTTTGAGGAACAGAATACTGAACCGAAACTGAACTATAATATTAAACCGAATGGTTTCATTTTTCCAAAACCGAAACCGAAACACCCACCCCTATTTTTGTCTATCGAGGACAAAAAAATTTTGCCCATGACTTCTGATTCTACTAAACTATTTTCCTCTGGAATCAGGTATTCATTTGTTCCTTCATTTCTTTCTTTACTATGCGATTGTGATTGTGGATGTATGTATTTCTTTGGAAAGAAATGTTTGATTCGAAAGTATGTTTGATAGATTGTGTTGGAGTTGAATTAGGGTTTGCTTGTAAGAAATTTAATTTTGGAGTTGGGTGTGACTGTGGGAGTTTCTCTGTTATTTATTTATTTATTTAATTTTTTCATTTTTTAAGAAACTCGATTTATTGAAATTGGTTGCCGATTTGAATTTCTTTTGAATATTCCTACATTTCCCTGTCTGTTTTACAGGGCTAGGGTTTTGGATTCGAGAAGCAGACTCGCGCTGGGGAGTGATATAGGGTGTTCGGAGTTTTTGGATCAGAATATGAACTTTCCAGTCCAAAGTAACCGGTCAGATAATAGCCGTCGGGGTAGAAACTATCCTGGTCAAACTGCTAGACAGGAGTGGGTTCCACGTGGTTCCTCCTCCACCACCGCCCCTACTGCCACTGTGACAACCACTGTGGAGAGCCCTGCTGTAGCTGTTGATAATTTGAGCTCAGTTGGGATTGGCAGGGAATTGGAAGATAGATCGGTTCCACAAGTCTATCGGAGTAGGAGCTATACAGGTCCTCGAAGGAATGCAGTTCGATATGCAA